>NW_024116985.1:0-9964 GCF_003073215.2 Triticum urartu
CCACCGCCGCCGACGAGGTCGAACCGCCGCCGCCCGCCGGTTTTTGTAGAAAACCGTTGGTTTTCACCGGTTTTTTCGGTTTTTTAGATTCGTTTTTGTAGATAGATCGTTTTTTTTCTCGGTTTAGTTAATTAGCGAGCGTTCGCTCGTTCGTTCGTCTTAACGGACGCGTTCACGTTTAGATCCAGATAACGAACGTTCGTTCGTTAATCTGTTCGTCGTTTTCTTTTTCTCGGATTAAATCCACGATTTTTCTGATCGCGATTCCTGATCCGATTTTCGTTTTAGTATAACTTTTCGCTCGTTTATCGGAATCAGGCGATTCAAGCGCCTGGAGTTTCTTCTCGAAACCCTCTTTCCGTTTAACCAACTCAAACCAGTTTTTGCCTTTGTAAAATTTTGATCTAGATCCAGATTAGTAAACGAAGCTTGTTTCTTTTGCCATTTGTCTTTCGTTGCTTTGTTCGATTTGATTCTTTTTGCCAACCGGAGTTCTTAAGTTGAACTTTCTGGTTAGATATCTTATTTGAGTTTTACCTGTGCATTAGGTGAGTACTTATTGTATGCTTGTTTTTTTGCGATAGAGTACCCGAAGTGCGACGCTTGCTACTTCGAATCGCTAGGTTTTGCGGATCATCAGCAAGGCAAGTAACACTTTGATCATACCTCCTATTACCCAGTTTTATTGCATTAGATCAATTCTCACACGTTGCATGATTAGGATCTAATTAAATTGTGGGTTTGGGAAGTAGATGAGGTAGTACCTATTACATGTTATTATCAAACGTTTGGGATTTACTTCTACGTTTGCTTATTGCCATGCTATGCTAGTAGACATGGATTGGGTGAGTGTATCCATGACAGATGTGAGTTTGTTAAATTAATGGTTTATCTAAGGTGTCAACTTAAATACACATCTGGGTGGATTGAGGCACCTGGGTATTCCAGCGATTGCCTGTTTTTCTTTTAGACCACCACTCAGACTCAAAGGGATCATGAGATTATTCATACTAGAAACTTCCGTGCGCAGGCACAAGCTAATATGGGCTCTAGCGTAGTTGACTAAGTTGTGCGAACTCTTACAGTGGTAGACTAGCAAATGTAGGGGAAAGTAGGTGTAACGGTCTACCCGATCGTAAGGTGCTAGCGCTTCTGAAAGACTATGTCTCGGTCATCCGTTTCTCAAACACCATGTAGTGCGAGAATCCCAACGGAGGAGATTGAGTCTTGTGGGGAAAAGTGCACAAACCTCTGCAGAGTGTATAAACTAACCATGGTTAGCCGTGTCCCCGGTTATGGACATTTTGAGTATCTAGTACTTGGATTATCAGGTGAATCTCATCATGTTACTCTAATTAATTTTGTTGGGTTTTTAGTGATGATGCTTAATTGGGATTGAGAGGGTGTCTACACTCTCAATGTTTAACAACCACCATGTTAGTTAAATAAAATGTATTCCTTTGCAGTAGGGAAAATTGGCTTTACGCAAAACTGTAACCATAGGGCTTTCCACCAGCCAAATATGCATGTATAGCCTTATTTCCTTCATTGCTCTCTATGTGTTACATTGCCAGCATATTCCATGTGCTGACCCGTTTCGGGCTGCAACGTTCATGTTGTAGAGTTTTCAGACGATGAGTACGGTGCCTTTAGGTCGTGGCTCTATACTCAGTGATGCCGTTGGAGTTGATGGACTCACTTATCTTCCAAGCCTTCCGCTGTTATCGTATTTAGATGGCCTTAAGCCATATTTATTGTAATACGTTCTCTTTTGAGACACTCGATGTAATAGGTGTGTGATTGTTACTCTGTTATAAATCCTCCAAGTACTGTGTGGTGTCAGCATTACTTATCCAGGGATGACACCGGAGCACAGAGATTGGACCGTTTGAGGTCTGGTCACTACACTACGACAGCAGGCATCCGTACATCTGGGAGTGACGAGTCAGTATCTGCCAGGACTGCTAAAATATTGCCCACTCTGCTGGCAATGAAGGATGCTGCTGTGAGCCATGCCACCCGATCAGCAAGTGTTGAAGTGGACGCCCCCGAGATCAACCTAAGCAAGGAAGATTCCCGCTCATCTGACACGGATTCCAAGCGCGTGGGTGGTGGCACTTCTGCATCCATGAAAGAAGGGGCAGACGTGACAGTTCATAATGATATGCCATCCACAGGTGAGACTCTTGGCACAACAGCTCCAGCTTCTGGTGCTCCAGAGGTTGCTAAGGTGACCGTTACGCGAGCTGGTCTTCCACCTAGGCGTCGTAGCCCCCGCAAGCAATCTGCAGACATACCCAACGCACCGGCTGTAGCTAGGAGCAGCAGAGATGACTCTGGTTATGTTCCTGCGTCCACACTGTTCCCACCACCTGCCAGAAACAATGTTATGGAGAGAACGGAAGACAGGAGTACAACCGACCCAGGTGGCAAGCCGGGCACGACTGACGGAGGTGAACATGCGGAGCAGACTGCGTCTTTACCCGCCGTGGATAACCCCAACTTAAATCTGCACACTTCTAAGCTCCCAGTCAACATCGGTGTCCCCTACAGCCCAAACAAGAAGATTGTCAAGAAAGCTGTGACTGATACCGCTGATAGCACGCCCCGCCCTACGAATAAGCCCGATGATTCTGCAGCGGCCGATGTAGAAATGTTTGTTGATCTTTCACCCTTGGATTCTGCCTAGCAAGTTGTTCGTGGTCCGGCCAGTAGGCATGTTCGAACTTGATTGGCCCTACCGAGATTTAGCCTTGGCATCAGTCAAGATCAACCAGTGGTGCAAGATCCTATGCCAGTTGCCTTTGCTTTCTCGGCAGGCATGGCCCCAATGATGGCGTAGCCAATGGTCGAGGGCAAGAAGGTTGTCAAGTTCACAGAGCCGGTTGTGCAAGGTACATTTCCTATACGTTTATCATTTTAGTGCATACATCTTTTTAGTCTGACTTTTGTCCCAAGCATTTTTTTGGTTCTCACTTTTGTGATGGCAAATTTTATCTGATGGACATGGCAACTGGATTTGCTTGCACGCTGTCACCTACATTTTCTGTTGCCATGCTGCATTTTCCATTCTGCAAGCACATGGCAACTGGAGTTCATACAACATGGCAACTATAGTTGTTTTCACATGGCAACTACAATGCATTGCACATGGCAACTGGAGTTCCTTGCACATGGCAACTTCCTACTTTCTGTGCCTACATTTCACATTCTGCAACCTTTCTTTTCACACTAAATTTATTTTGTTTTCGAGGTATGCTAACCCACTTTTTTGATCCTTGCAGCCACCCCTGAGGAGATTACGCCGTCACTTGATGAAGCTTACCGCAGGATTGAGGAGGCAGCATTGCAGAGGAGGTCATCACGAGGTCAGGGCCAATCAAGTTCGAACGTGCCTGCTGAGTCGGTATCTGAGGATACCATTAGAAGTGCAACCCCTGGTTCTGTGAGGCAGCGTAGGGTAGTTCACACGCCACCGACAGATGATTATGAGCCGGAAGTCAAGGCCACAAAGGATCAGAACCAGCTGTACGAAATTGTCAGGTGCTTTGGAAATGCGAGGTCCAACAACAATCACATGAAGGAGCTGAAAGCGTAATGACCACACCCACATAAACCTCACATTTGCTTTGCTCTTTTTACTATTCATCCTTTTGCTATTTGTAGATATGCCCCGTTTTACGTTTTTTTTACTTAGTAGCCATGATTCTTTCAAGTTATATCATTTTCATATAGCTCATGTTTGGACAGAACCAAGATCATACAATGTGATGCGACGTACATTGACCTGGGTGATCTTGCCGAGTCTGTGAGGCCACTCGGTAAAATGTCGAAGAATGTAGTTGCATGTGGGATTGACTTCATCAACAGACATATGGATATGTCTCCCGACAAAACAATCATGCAGTACACTTTGACGTGCAAAATATGGGATGGTGACTTCCACCACAAAATCCTGAGGAAGCATTTTGCTGCGCATGGTGATTTCAAGCTCACAATGAAGAAATGTGTGAGTACTCCTGCCTTTTTTGCACATTTTTTCCTCCCATGTTATTTTTTTGCCAGTAGCTATGCTTCAGATGTGGGCTTCACCTTGTTTTGTGGTAGATGTTTCATGTGGCAACAGCTTCCATGTAATATGACTTCTGATTTGCTTTATTAATACAACCCATGTGGCAACTTCAAGCTAAAATACATGGCAACTTTGTTCATACATGGATGGCAACTTCTTTTTAATTACCCACTGTAACTAAACATTATACGTTGGTCTACTTTTCCTGGATCCTTGATGCTTTTATGTCACTCATGTGCCTGTTAGTGTAACCGGTGATATCATTACATGTCATTTTCCCAACTACATCATTTCTGTTCTTAATGTGAGCTCTGCTTCTTCTTTTCCTTCATTTTTTGCTTGGAGGTCTTGTTCCCCATGTTCCAGGAGCTTGCACCACAGGACCCACATGACAAGTGTGGTCACCACTACGCTATTTGCCTTGACCTGAAGAACCAACGTTTTGAGGTGCTTGATTCAATGCGTTCAGAAGCCGATGCAGACCTTACTATGCATGCTGAATACTTCATCAACAACCTCAAAGAGACATGGACCCATCACTATGAACACTCAAAGGTCCAGATCAGACATTTTCCAATTGAGTACGTGGCGACTACGAAGCAAGGAAACCAGTATTTTCTCATCTTTTCTTCATGTGTCCTCTAAACCAATGCTTACCATTTTTTGTCATCTCTGAATTGAAGTTTACGATTTTTATCTCCGTTCTTGTGAGTTAACCTGACTCTTTTCTTGTTTAGGCACGACTGCGGCTTCCACATGTTGGAATACCTTGCAAAGTGGGAAGGTCGACGGGTTCCTGTCGTCACAGCTGCAATGGTCGTCGAGCTCCGCAAAATTTACACATGGAACTGGTTGATAAATGAAGATTTCAACATGTGGTCCAACGCACGTGAGTTCATAGAGGAAGCTGTGAAGAAAGCCGCCAAGAAGTACAAGTGATCACGTGGTGCTCCATACCGAATGCCTACCTTACATTCTGTTGTTGAGGAATGTAAGGTATTACCTTGTTTTTTCAAAACTATGTCCATGTAATATGCTATTACTGCATCTCCCCGTAGCCTAGTATACAGTGGTGGCATGTGAGTGACATTTGAATAGTTTGTAATATATGTGTGGATGTGAACCTACTTAGGTGTGAGAGCAGATACGTTTATGTGTTTTCAGTATTATTATGCACTTGTGGGTTGGTAGTACCAGTATGGTGTTTTGAATGCGTCCTTGATGTCTGAAAACATGGCAAATGTAGTTGATCAGTCATGGTTAGTGAAAGTTATCGTTCTTTCTTGTTTGGCTTTTTGGTTTTTTGCACTGCTAACTGTATCGGCTAGCATGGTAGTTTGATCACGCAGCCATAACCCGTGTGGTTGTTGCACGAGACCGTTTCAGCTTGTTTCCCATAGTTTGCACCACAATACAATATGTGTGACTAAAATGCGCTGACTGAACATGGAAATCTACGCGATGAAGATCCAGTACAACTAACATGGCATGTTCAATACAACTAACATGGCAGATTCAGTAGAAATGGTATGGCAGATTCAGTAGAAATTGCATGGCAGAATAAGTTCAAGTAACATGGCAAATTCAGTGCCATACACGTGGCAACTGCAGCTATTCCTTCATGGCATTTTTACTTCAAATTCTGATGCCCTTGAAGATTCATTCTCCAATTTTTACAAAATTTAGAACATCTAGATTACAAAAAATGTCACCATGGACCAAGTCACAGTGCTCCAATGTTGTTTACTGATTGCCGTCCCATTCTTTGGTTTCTTGTGTTTTGCTTGAATCTCCAATCCCGATTTGTATCTTATCTCTTTTGGACGCCCTTTTGTGATGGAATGGGGCGGGTTCCTAACCTGTGTTTGTGTGCTTGCTGTTCCAGATCCTACCTCCGAGTTTTCAGATGATGGCCCCGTGGACGAAGGCACACTTGATGTGCGGGGGAACCTGTGTAAGGCTTCCTCAGCTTTCCTCTTCTTGATCTCATCAAGCTCTCTTTTTAGGGACTTCCTGTGTTTTTCTACGACCCTTGCTGTCTCATCACTCTTGCACGCTTCATCAATTAGTTCAACATAGTTCTTTATCAACACAACGTGCCTCACGGCTTCCATGGTTGACTCTGGTCTCTCGTCATGCACGGCCAAAACTGCGTTTGATGTTTGTGGCGCCAATGCATCGTCAGCGTACCAAGTCCATCGCCGCCTTATGAAATGGCGGGGCATTTGTGTCACCGCGTTCATGTCCATTACTTTTAGAATGTGACAGCACACAATACCGTCCCGTTCGAATTTGCAGCATTGGCAGCAGTATTTGCCTTCGCTTATCAATGCCTTCACAAAGTAGTTCCTTCCCTTGTCCGGGTCTTCAGGTTCTGAATCCGACATGCCCAGGATAGAACACCTTGAACGTATGTTCGTCCATCGGGAAAGCCGTGTACATGCTGGCACGCTTTACTTCTTCCTGGAATCTGCAAGTTTTGTGTGGTTTTGTTAAACTCTTGTGTGAAATTTTTTATAGCACCTTTTGTTGTTGTGGCCAATGGAATTACAATTAGTTCAAACATGGCAACTACAGTTCATTAAACATGGCAACTGCAGTTAATTAAACATCACAACTGCAGTTCATCTAAACATGGCAACTACATAACAACTTCATTTTGGCATTTGCATTCCATGCCATCATGGCCAGTGGAATTATAGTTCATTAAACATGGCAACTGCAGTTCATTAAACATGGCAACTGCAGTTCATCAAACATGGCAACTGCAGTTGAGCAAACATGGTAACTGCAGTTGAGTAAACTTGGCAAACTGTAGTTCATTAAGCATGGCAACTACATATCATGGTCACTCTGTACCTAATGGATACTTTTCAACAAAATCATCATTTTTTAATAAGCACTTCAACCGCATTGCATTCTACATGGCACCTACTACCTTCATGCTTGTGCAAATAAGATTGTAGCACGACTGACTTACTTGTTAAAAATCCTGTTGGTGTATCTTGCTCATCTGCCTCTCCATCGGTAAATACGTTAGCAATTTTGGCTGCTTGAGTGCAGTGTTTGCTTCCTGCTGTAGCTCAGATCCTAGTATTTTTTGTTGCAAAGCGGTGTATTGCTTGGCAAACTGCAGCAATGAGTTGCCAGGGCTCACGTACCACTTCAAAACAGCATTGAACCCCTCACTGCATTGTTTAGTCTACAGAAACGGGAAGAAGCACTGCATGAAGTAGGCCGGCACCCAGTACATTCGCTTATCCCACAAGCTAGCAAGCGTCTCGTGGTCTTGGACTTGATATGTTTCAATCATACCCATCTAGCTCCTTTCAAACTCCTCCACCGTCAAGCTGTGGTCCACACACAGCTCGAATGCCTTGTGCAGCTCTGGACGGTCAGCAAAGAACGATCCTAGCGTCTCCCCAGCCTTCTTTATAATGTGCCACCTGCAGTGCCTGTGCACTGCCAACGGAAAGACCTCCTCTATGCCTGCATGCATGCTAAAATCCTGGTCTGTTATTATGTTCATCGGAGCAAGTCCACCCATGCACTCCAAGAAGGTCTTGAACAGCCAAGTGTACCCATCTGTGTCTTCGTTCCGAATGAGCCCGCATCCAAACTGCAATGACTTATTGTGGTTATTTATTCCTATGAATGGAGCGCATGGCATCTTGTACATATTAGTGAGATATGTCGCGTCGAATGAAATGCAGTCTCGGAAATGTTTGTAGGCTCTTCTTGCAGCACCATCCACCCAATACATGTTCCTGACACGGTCCTCATCGTCCAATCTTATCCTGTAGAAGAAATCTTGATCTTCTTTCGCTTTCTCATCGAAGTAGGCTATCGTGGCTTCTATGTCAGCCAACTTGCTTTCTCTATGGTACTTTGCCTTTAGGTTTGTGACATCTGCTGGTAGGTAGGGCATGCTACTCAGAGACCCCTTTTTGCTGTGGATGAGGGAGAGTATCTGCACCATTCTTGATGGACTGATGTTACAATCATGTAGCAGCTTTATGAATTTCTTCTCGAGGGGGTGAATCCTCTGTGGGCGGTCAGAAATTTTACCAGGTCAAACTTCTTTATTAGCTCGTGGTTGTGCTCGTCAAAATATTTAGTGACCACCCACTGTGCTCCATCTACATTCAGCTTACACCGGACAGGGCATTCCGTCTTGACAATGATACCTCTCTTTCGTTCCGGAACGATAGGCGTATCACCTTTGCCCTTCTTGTTTCTTCGTGCCTTGTAGCACCTCATCTCACCTCTGCTGTACTCGTTAGTTTTTTTAATTTTCCTATGGTATTCGCTGTTGACCGCAAACCCATGGAACTTTGCATATGTCTGGTAGAATTCCTTTGCATCTTCAAACGAATCAAATCTCTACCCAAGATACGGTGGCTGGGGTACCATGATTTCTGATTGCCTACCATCTTCATCCCCTTGTGCTTTGTCATCGGTTTCATCATCGGCGGCTGTTCCATCTGCTTGAGTGTTGCTTGTGCTAGTGTGCACAGGTGTGCTTGTCGGTATTGCTGGCACGATTGCCATTTCCGACACTGACTCGGCATTGTTTGTGGCATGAGTGTTGGCTGGCTGGTGGAACGCGTCTTCCGTGCGATCAGAGCTCCCCGCAGTAGATGTCCCCGCGCCGCTGCTAATTGTAGTTGAAGGTCCTGCAATAAAAAATCAGGTACAAGCGTAAGATTTTGCTTGAATGTCATGTTTATCGTAACGGAGTACAACAATCGCATGTGATTTTGCATGACATCATTTACACAGCAAGCCGTGAATCTGCATATGGCCATGCATGGCAACTGTAATTATCCAGTAATGGCAGCTACAGTCCAACCACATGGCAACTACCATTGCCAACACATGGCAACCAGCGTCTTTTAGCATCAGAACTTGTAGCATATAGCAATGGAAGATATAGTCCAACACACATGGCAACTACTGTTGCCAACACATGGCAACCAGCATCTTTCAACATTAGAACTTGCAGCATATAGTAATGGCAGATACAGTCCAACATACATGGCAACTACTGTTGCCAACACATGGCAACTAGTATACTCTAGCATCAAAACTTGTATTCTAGGCTTGAGCTCAATACGCAAATGTGAACAATCATGAATGTTGCACACACTCTTATAGCAATTGGCAAATCCCGAAGACAATATACGACTCTTTGCACACGACCACTTGGTAGCATTTTTTGTTTGTTTTTTCCACCACCACCGTTACAAATCTAATTTTCTTCACATGCTATTCCCCACAAAAGCAAATGCAGTACTGTTTTCTGTTTTCACTTTTTTCTTACCTTGTTGTGTCGCATGTGCCGATCTTGTGTGGTCTGTCATTCCAATTTGATGTGCTCTATCTGCAATAGTGCTTTCCTTCAACTGTGAAGCTTGCCATGCGACGTTTGCCGATCTGGTAACAACCTGCGATCATGGTAGCAGTTGGTCATTGCATGGCAACTATAGTTTGTTCAACATGGCACATGTAGTGGTCCAACCATGCCACACAGATTTGTTCACACTTGTCATCCACAATTGTTTAGACATTGCAGTCACATTTTGATTATAAATGGCAACTAAAGTTGTCCGGGCATGGCAACTGCAGTTTGTCCAGCCATGGCAACTGAAGCTGTCCAGGCATGGCAACTGCAGCTGTCAGATATGTTCCTTTCTCAAAACTCACTGTCCACAACTTCAATTTCATGCACTCACCTGTGTACGACGTTGATGGCAGGTACATGGTTGCCGCCTGATGCCACGTGCTGCATGAAGGTCCTACATTTTTCCGATATAACTCGTGAGTCTTTTGCCATCCTTGCAAGTTTAATTTCATGTCCACAACAGTAAGTTTCTTTTTCGTATGCGTTAC
>NW_024116986.1:0-17465 GCF_003073215.2 Triticum urartu
ATCCTTTTCACAGTCTATCTTAGCATTAACAGTATTCCAGAAGGGTCTACCAAATATAATGGGACAAAAGTCATCTTGTGGGGAAGCAAGAACAAGAAAATCAGTAGGATATTTAATTTTCCCACACAAGACATCAACATCTCTAACAATCCCAACTGGTGAAATAGTATCTCTATTGGCAAGCTTAATAGCGGCAGGGGCAATATCATGCATAATTTCTTTATATAAAGTATAAGGTATTGCACTGACACTAGCACCCGTATCACATAAGCCATGATAACAGTGATCTCCTATTTTAACAGATACAACAGGCATGCCAACAACAGGTCTATGTTTATTTTTAGTATCGGGTCTAGCAATTCTAGCAGCTTCATCACAGAAGTAAACAACATGCCCATCAATATTATCGTCCAAGAAATCCTTAACCATAGAAATACTAGGTTCAACTTTAATTTGCTCAGAGGGTGTAGGTGTTCTAGCATTACTCTTACAAACCATAGTTGAAGCTTTAGCATGATCCTTTATTCTAATAGGGAAAGGTGCTTTCTCAATATAAGCGGTAGGAACAATAGGATCAACATTATAAGTGATAGTATTTTCTTCAACTTTAATAGGTTCAAATACTTTTACTTCAACGGGAGGATGATATTTAAACCACTTCTCCGTAGGGAGATCAACATGAGTAGCAAATGATTCACAGAAAGAAGCTACTATCTCAGAGTCAAGTCCATATTTAGTGCTAAATTCACGAAAAGCATCGGTGTCCATAAAAGATTTAACACAATCAAACTTAGGTGTTATACCTGACTCCTAACCTTCATCGAGTTCCTAATCTTCAGAGTTGCGTTTAATCCTTTCCAATAAATCCCATCTAAATTCAATAGTCTTCATTATAAAAGAACCAGTACAAGAAGTATCGAGCATAGAGCGATTGTTGAGAGAAAGCCAAGCATAAATTTTTTGAATAATAATTTCTCTTGAGAGATCATGATTGGGGCATGAATATAACATTGACTTAAGCCTCCCCCAAGCTTTAGCGGTACTTTCTCCTTCGCGAGGCCCAAAATTATATATATAATTACGATCACGATGAACCAGATGCATAGGATAAAACTTCTGATGAAATTCCAATTTCAATCGGTTGTAGTTCCATGATCCAATATCATTACACAGCCTAAACCATGTCAATGCCTTTCCCTTCAAAGATAAAGGGAAAACCTTCTTCTTGATAACATCCTCGGGCATACCTGCAAGCTCAAATAATCCACAAACTACATCCACATAGATTAGGTGCATACCGGGATGTAATGTTCCATCTCCTGTAAAAGGATTAGCTAGCAGTTTCTCTATCATACCCGACGGAATTTCAAAGTAAAAATTTTCAGTAGGTTCAATAGGTTGAGGAGCAACTCCTTGCTCTACTGGTCGGGGTGAATATACCCCGAACAAGCCCCTCAAAGGGTTATTTTCCATAGTAACAAGTGACAGCAAATTTCAGCACACTATATAAATTTTTCCTTACCAAATTCCACCTACCAAAGGCGCTTCACTCCCCAGCAGTAGCGCCAGAAAAGAGTCTTGATGACCCACAAGTATAGGGGATCTATCATAGTCCTTTCGATAAGTAAGAGTGTCGAACCCAACAAGGAGCAGAAGGAAATGACAAGTAGTTTTCAGTAAGGTATTCTCTGCAAGCACTGAAATTATCGGTAACATATAGCTTTGTGATAAGGTAATTCGTAACGGGTAACAAGTAGCAGAATTAAACAAGGTGCAGCAAGGTGGCCCAATCCTTTTTGTAGCAAAGGACAAGCCTGGACAAACTCTTATATAAAGGAAAGCGCTCCCAAGGACACATGGGAATTATCGTCAAGCTAGTTTTCATCAGGCTCATATGATTCACGTTCGTTACTTTGATAATTTGATATGTGGGTGGACTGGTGCTTGGGTACTGCCCTTCCTTGGACAAGCATCCCACTTAAGATTAACCCACCTCGAAAGCATCTGCAACTACGAAAGAAGAATTAATGTAAACCTAACCATAGCATGAAACATATGGATCCAAATCAGCCCCTTACGAAGCAACGCATAAACTAGGGTTTAAGCTTCTGTCACTCTAGCAACCCATCATCTACTTATTACTTCCCAATGCCTTCCCCTAGGCCCAAACAATGGTGAAGTGTCATGTAGTTGACGTTCACATAACACCACTAGAGGAAAGAAAACATACATCTCATCAAAATATCAAACGAATACCAAATTCACATGACTACTTATAACAAGACTTCTCCCATGTCCTCAGGAACAAACATAACTACTCACAAATCATATTCATGTTCATAATCAGAGGGGTATTAATGTGCATAAAGGATTTGAACATACAATCTTCCACCGAATAAACCAATTAGCATCAACTACAAGGAGCAATCAACACTACTAGCAACCCACAGGTACCAATCTGAGGTTTTGAGACAAAGATCGGATACAAGAGATGAACTAGGGTTTGAGAGGAGATGGTGCTGGTGAAGATGTTGATGGAGATTGACACCCTCCCGATGAGAGGATCGATGGTGATGACAATGGTGACGATTTCCGCCTCCCGGAGGGATGTTTCCCCGGCAGAACAGCTCCGCCGGAGCCCTAGATTGGTTCCACCAAGGTTCCGCCTCGAGACGGCGGCCCGAAATCTTCCTTATGATCTTTTCCAGGGCAAAAGACACCTTATACCAGAAGATGGTCATCGGGGGGCTTCCAGGTGGCCCATGAGGCAGGGGGCATGCCCAGGGGGTAGGGCACGCCCTCCACCCTCGTGAACAGCCGGTGGCCCCCCTCTGGTGCTTTCTTCGCCCAATATTTTTAATGTATTCCAAAACTGACTTTCGTGGAGTTTCAGGACTTTTGGAGTTGTGCAGAATAGGTCTCTAATATTAGCTCCTTTTCTAGCCCAGGAGTCCAGCTACCGGCATTCTCCCTCTTCATGTAAACCTTGTAAAATAAGAGAGAAAATGCATAAGTATTGTGACATATGTGTAATAACAGCCCATAATGCAATAAATATCGATATAAAAGCATGATGCAAAATGGACGTATCACTTTTCTCTCTTATTTTATAAGGTTTACATGAAGAGGGAGAATGCCGGCAGCTGGAATTCTGGACTGGAAAAGGAGAAAATATTAGATACCTATTCTGCACAACTCCAAAAGTCCTGAAACTTCACGGAGAATTATTTTGGAATATATAGAAAATATTGGGCGAAGAAAGCACCAGAGGGGGGCCACCAGTCATCCACAAGGGTGGGGGCGCGCCCTACCCCCTGTGCGCGCCCCATGCCTTCTGGGCCTCCTGGTAGGCCCCCGATGCCCATCTTCTGCGATAAGGTGTGTTTTGACTTGGAAAAAATAGGAGGAAGCTTTCGGGACGAAGCGCGGCAATCTCGAGGTAGAATTTGGGCAGAACCAATCTAGGGCTCCGGCGGAGCTGTTCTGCCGGGGAAACTTCCCTCCGGGAGGGGGAAATCGAAGCCATCATCATCACCAACGATCCTCTCATCGAGAGGGGGTCAGGCTCCATCAACATATTCACCAACACCATCTCCTCTCAAACCCTAGTTCATCTCTTGTATCCGATCTTTGTCTCAAAACCTCAGATTGGTACGTGTGGGTTGCTAGTAGTGTTGACTACTCCTTGTAGTTGATGCTAGTTGGTTTATTCGGTGGAAGATCATATTTTCATATCCTTAATGATAATTAATACTCTTCTGATTATGAACATGATTTTGCTTTGTGAGTAGTTACGTTTGTTCCCGAGGACATGGGAGAAGTCTTGTTATAAGTAATCATGTGAATTTGGTATTCGTTTGATATTTTGATGAGATGTATGTTATCTCTCCTCTAGTGGTGTTATGTGAACGTCGACTACATGACACTTTACCATGATTTGAGCCTAGGGGAAGTGAAAGAACATGCGGTGCCCCCATGTGAGGTTTTGGTAATTGATGACATTCTCTATGGACTAATGGTTGCCTTGAGTATATTTGAAGGATTTGTCCATAGGCATTTCTTGAAGTCCATGTGTTGGTTTCAAGGAGTTAATGTGTTGACCAAGGTGCTATTAAGGAATTATCCAAAGATTGGTCATGTGAGTGTTGAGCTTATTGCAAGCATGTCTTCAAGAAGAAGATTGTGTGATCATTCATGTTTACCTTCAAGACATCATCCACATGAAGAGAGTTGGAAAGTTTCAAGGTTGATCAAGACTAAGTCAAGAGTGAATTGATACGCCTCCAACGTATCTATAATTTATGAAGTATTCATGCCATGTTTACAATAGTTTTATATGATTTTGGTATGATTTGATCAAAACTAACCCGGACTGACGTTGTTTTCAGCAGAACTATAGTGGTGTTGTTTTTGTGCAGAAATAAAAGTTCTCAGAATGCGATGAAAATCAATGGAGAATTTTTCTGGAAAATATAAAAAATACTGGAACAAAAATCTACCGGAGTGTAGTCCCGTGGGCCCCACGAGGGTGGGGGCGCGCCCACCCCCTGGGCGCGCCCCTGTGCCTCGTGGACTACCCGTGGGGCCCCTGACTTGTTCTCGACGCCAACCTGTCCTATAAATACCCAAACCTCTAGAAATTAACCTAGATTGGAAGTTCCGCCACCGCAAGCCTCTGTAGCCATGAGAAATCAATATAGGCCCTCTCTGGCACCCTGTGGGAGGGGGCCATCATCACCGAAGGCTATGGAGGAGGATCCTGGAGGGGCCATCATCACCATGAAGGCCAAGGACCAGAGGGAGAACCTCTCCCCATCCAAGGGGAGGCCATGGAGGAGTAAGCACAAGGGGGAGAACCTCTCCTACTCTCTCTCGGTGGCACCGGAATGCCATCGGGAGGGGAATCATCACCGCGGTGATCGTCTTCTTCAACATCACCACCATCATCACCATCCTCATCTCTTTTACGCGATCCACTCTCCCGCACCCCGCTGTAATCCCTACTTGAACATGGTGTTTTATGCCACATATTATGATCCAATGATGTGTTGCCATCCTATGATGTTTTGAGTAGATATCCTTTGTCTTTTGGGTTGATTGATGATCTAGATTGGTATGTGTTGTATGTTTTATTTTGGTGTTGTCCTATTGTGCCCTCCGCATCGCGCAAGCGTGAGGGATTCCCGCTGTAGGGTGTTGCAATACGTTCATGATTTGCTTATAGTGGGTTGCTTGAGTGCCAGAAGCATAAATCCGAGTAAGGGGGTTGTTGCATATGGGATAAAGGGGACTTGATGCTTTAATGCTATGGTTGGGTTTTACCTTAATGATCTTTAGTGGTTGCGGATGCTTGAGAGAGTTCCAGTCATAAGTGCATATGATCCAAGAAGAGAAAGTATGTTAGCTTATGCCTCTCCCTCATATGAAATTGCAATGATGACTATCGGTCTTGTTAACAATTGCCTAAGACAATTCCGCACACCGATCCATCATTATCCCACACTCGCTGTTTATAATATTTAGTAATATATTCTAACTTTATGATAACAACACCTACTTTTATATTTTATCTCTTCGATACCATGCAAAGTTATCCTCTTCATACGCACACCGTAGTTTTATTTCTCATTTCTAGTTGGAAGCAAACTTCGGTGTACGTAGAGTCGTATCAGTGGCAGATAGGGCTTGAGAGAATATTGATCTTACCTTTAGCTCCTTGTGGGTTCGACACTCCATACTTATCACTTCCACCATTAGGAATTGCTATGATGATTCCCTGCACTTGGGGATTATCATGAATCAAGTTGATCTACTCACAAAGCGTAGAAGATGTACCGAGGGGGATCAAGTGATCCCATGGTATTGTAAGCATTGTCCATTACACTTTGTGTACTAACCCATGGTCTACGTGAGAGTTCTATGTGGGGTTAGGTATGTTTCCATGGTCTTGCGTCAAGAGGAAGATTCACGCAACCCATGGAGAGGATGACATCAAGTGGTGATCGTCATCAAGATTGTCCTGTGCAAGTTCAAGTGGAGCATCACGAAGAGATCAAGTGCTTGAATCTTGCTATCCATTGTGGTGACAATGGATGTGTGAAGATGTGCGGAAGAGTGGCTCACCCATAGAGGATTATGGGGGAGCAATCGACTAGTCTTCATCAAGCCAACACAATCAAGAAAGGTGGTCCAACTTGAGGGAGTCAAGATCATCATCATCTAGCTCAAGTGGACTATGTGCAAGTTAAAGGTTTGCCCTTGATAGGTTTTCTATTTTACCGGTCTCATGGTGGTAGTTGGGAGACCGGGTTGTACGATTGAGTGACGTACTATCAAGGGGGGCTCTTGATGAGTAGCTTGATTGTTCGTTCATAGAGAGCTCAAACCATTACATCCATGCAACATCTTTCTTGGTTCTTGTTTGGTTCTCTTTGTGAGTCTTAGAGCTTATGGTCATCTTGTTGACAAGCTCGAGTTCATCGAAAACGGAGTTCACATGCATCTTCTATGTTGTTTTCGATGTTGGAGGTTATGCCGGTTCTTCTCTGTTGGAGGGTTCACTACTCTTTATGTCTTTGTTTTGATGCTACTCATCGTCTTCTATCCAACAAGCTTGAGTTTGCTCAATTCGGAGCTCATTTGCAGAAGTTATGACAGTTCTAGTTTTCCTCCGAGTATACTTGTTTTGTGGAAGTGGCATAAGGAAGGCGCCAGCGGTAGTACCGCTGGGCCGGAGCGGCAGTACCTCTTATCGCCACAAGCGGTAGTACCGCTGTCTCACGGCGGTAGTACCGCCCATGGCCATAAGCGGTAGTACCGCTCCAGTTCCGTGCTAGTACCACCTCCACTCGAGGCCGGCGTTTCTCGTGTCGGGATTAGTGGTAGTAGGAGCGGTAGTATAGCTCGTAAACGGTAGTACAACACCTACTACCTCTACTAGTATCGCTCAGTGGCTCTCTCCTTTGTCCCTTCTCCCTTAGGCGTTGTGCAAGGTCCCAATGGTAGTACCGTGGGGCCGAGCGGCAGTACCGTTGTGGCCAGCGGTAGTACCGCTCCCTAGAGCGGTAGTACCACCTGCTGCAGGCTGAGAATGGGGATAACGGTTTGATTTTCCCCCGCCTATAAAAGGGGATCTTCTTCCCCATTGGGCCTTATCCTTTTGAGCTGAGTTCTTCCCCCATTATTGACCTTTTTCGAGCTTGCTATCTCTCAATCCCTCCATGGATTCTTGCTAGTTTTGGGTGGGGGAAAGAGACAGGAGATCTAGATCCACATTTCCACCAATCACTTTCTCCTCTATGTGAGGGGAATCCTTTGGATCTAGATCTTGGAGTTCTTCGTGTTCTCTTATTCGTTCTTCCTCTCATTTTCCTCCCTAGCATTAGTTGCTTCGGTGGGAATTGAGATAGAAGGACTTGGGCACTCCGTGTGCCCTTGCCATTGCATTTGGTGCATCGGTTTGAGTTTTCCACGGTGATACGTGGAAGTTACAAGTTGAGAAGTTTATTACTCTTGGGTTCTTGGTACCCTTGAGCTTGTTCCTCTTGGGTGCTTGGTACCCTTGAGCTTGTTCCTCTTGGGTGCTTGGGCGCCCTAGACAGTTGGTGCTGTTTGGAGCTCAATCATTGTGGTGTAAAGCTTCGTGAAAGCTTCGTGGTCTCCAATTAGGTTGTGGAGATCGCCCTGAGCAATTTGACAGGTTTCGGTGATCGCCCCCAAGGGTTGCCAAAGTGTACGGGTTCGGTGACCGCCCTCAAGGGTCCCTTAGTGGAATCACGACATCTTGCATTGTGCGAGAGCGTGAGGAGATCATGGTGGCCCTAGTGGCTTCTTAGGGAGCATCGTGCCTCCACACCGCTCCAAATGGAGATTAGCATCCGCAAGGGTGTGAACTTCGGGATACATCATCGTCTCCACGTGCCTCAGTTATCTCTTACCCGAGCCCTTTACGTATGCACTTTACTTTATGATAGCCATATTGTTCCTTGTCATATATCTTGCTATCACATAGTTGTTTATATTTCTTAGCATAAGTTGTTGGTGCACATAGGTGAGCCTAGTCTTTTTAGATTTTGTGCTTGACAAATTAACCTCTAGGTTTATTCCACATTTGTTCAAGCCTAAACCGTAATTATTTCAAAGTGCCTATTCACCCCCCTCTAGGCGACATGCTCAATCTTTCAGGAAGGCATTGGGAAGTAATAAGTTGATGATGGGTTGCTAGAGTGATAGAATCTTAAACCCTAGTTTATGCGTTGCTTCGTAAGGGGCTAATTTGGATCCATATGTTTCATGCTATGGTTAGATTTATCTTAATTCTTCTTCCGTAGTTGCGGATGCTTGCGAGAGGGGTTAATCATAAGCGGGAGGCTTGTCCAAGGAAGGACAGCACCCAAGCACCAATCCACCCACATATCAAATTATCAAAGTAACGAACGCGAATCATATGAGCATGATGAAAACTAGCTTGACAATAATTCCCATGTGTCCTGGGAGCGCTTTGATTTATATAAGAGTTCGTCCAGGCTTGTCCTTTGCTACAAAAAGGATTGGGCCACCTTGCTGCACCTTAGTTACTTTTGTTACTCATTACTTGTTACGAATTATCTTATCACACAACTATCTGTTACCGATAATTTCAGTGCTTGCAGAGAATACCTTGCTGAAAACTGCTTGTCATTTCGTTCTGCTCCTCGTTGAGTTTGACACTCTTACTTATCGAAAGGACTACGATAGATCCCCTATACTTGTGGGTCATCAAGAATCTTTTCTGGCGCCGTTGTCGGGGAGTGAAGTGCCTTTGGTAAGTGGAATTTGGTAAGGAAACATTTATATAGTGTGCTGAAATTTACTATCACTTGTTACTATGGAAAATAATCCTTTGAGGGGCTTGTTCGGGGTATCTTCACCCCGACCGGAAGACCAAAGAGTTGCTCCTCAACCGACTACACCTACTAAAAATACTTATTATTAAATTCCTTTGGGTATGATAGAGAAACTGCTAGCTAATCCTTACATAGGAGATGGAACATTACATTCTGATATGCACCTAATCTATGTGGATGAAGTTTGTGGATTATTTAAGCTTGCAGGTTTGCCCGAGGATGTTGTCAATAAGAATGTATTCCCTTTATCTTTTAAGGGAAAGGCATTGACATGGTATAGTCTATGTGATGTTATTGGATCATGGAACTACAACCGATTGAAATTGGAATTTCATCAGAAGTTTTATCCTATGCATCTAGTTCATCGTGATCAGAATTATATATATAATTTTTGGCCTTGTGAAGGAGAAATTATCGCTTAAGCTTGGGGGAGGCTTTAGTCAGTGTTATATTCATGCCCCAATCATGAGCTCACAATAGAAATTATTATTCATAATTTTTATACTCGGCTTTCTCGTAGTGATAAATCCATGCTCGATACTTCTTGTACTGGTTCTTTTTTGAAGAAAACTATTGAATTCAAATGGGATTTCTTGAAAAGAATTAAATGCAACTCTGAAGATTGGGAACTCGACGAAGGTAATGAGTCAGGTATAAACCTTAAGTTTGATTGTGTTAAATCTTTTATGGATACCGATGTTTTTCATGATTTTAGCACTAAATATGAACTTGACTCTGAGATAGTAGCTTCTTTCTATGAATCTTTTGCTACTCGTGTTGATCTCCCTAAGGAGAAGTGGTTTAAATATCATCCTCCCATTGAAGTGTAAGTAGTAGAACCTATTAAAGTTGAAGAAGAAGCCATTACTTATAATGTTGATTCTATTATTCCTACAACTTATATTGAGAAACCACCTTTCACTGTTAGAATTAAGGATCATGCTAAAGCTTCAACTATGGTTCATAAGAGTTATACTAGAACACCTACACCCCTGAACAAATTATAGTTTAACCTAGAATTTCTATGATTAAAGATCTCTTGGTTGATAATATTGATGGGCATGTTATTTATTTCTGTGATGAAGCTGCTAAAATTGCTAAACCTCATATTAAAGATAAACATAGACCTGTTGTTGGCACTCCTGTTGTTTCTGTTAAAATAGGAGATCATTGTTATCATGGTTTATGTGATGTGGGTGCTAGTGTGAGTGCAATTCCTTTTACTCTATATAAAGAAATTATGAATGATATTGCATCCGCTGAGATGGAAGATATTGATGTTACTATTAAGCTTGCAAATAGAGATACCATATCACCAATTTGGATTGTTAGAGATGTTGAAGTCTTGTGTGGGAAAATAAAATACCCTACTAATTTTCTTGTTCTTGCTTCCCCACAAGATGATTTTTGTCTCATTATATTTGGTAGACCTTTCTTGAATACTATTAATGCTAAGATAGACTGCGAGAAAGATATTGTTACTGTTAGTTTAGGTGATAAGTCTCATGATTTTAATTTTTCCAAATTTCGTAGACAACCCCGTGATAAATAATTTCCTAGTGAGGATGAAATTATTGGTCTTGCTTCTATTGTCGTGCCTCCTACTGATCCTTTAGATCAATATTTGCTAGACCATGAAAATGATATGTTTATGAATGAATGAAAGGAATTAGATGAAATATTCTTTAACCAAGGTTATGTTTTTAAACAAAACTTTCCTATTGAACTCCTTGGGGATCCTCCTCCACCCAAGGGTGATCCCATGTTTGAGCTTACGCAATTACCTGATACTTCGAAATACACTTATCTTGATAAAAATAAGATATATCCTATTATTATTAGTGCTAACCTTTCAGAGCATGAAGAAAAGAAATTAGTGAAAACTATGAAGAAGCACCGTGCAGCTATTGAATATACTCTTGATGATCTTAAGGGCATTAGTCCCACTCTATGTCAGTACAAAATTAATTTGGAGCCTGATGCTAAACTAGTTGTTGATCATCAACGATGGTTAAATCCTAAGATGCAAGAAGTGGTAAGAAATGAAATATTAAAGCTTCTGGAGGCACGTATAATTTATCCTATTGCTGATTGTAGATGGGTAAGTCATGTGCATTGTGTCCCTAAGAAGGGCGGTATTACTGTTGTTCCTAATGATAAGAATGAATTGATTCCACAAAGCATTGTTATAGGTTATAGAATGGTAATTGATTTTTGGAAATTAAACAACTTCTAGAAAAGATCATTACCCTCTACCTTTTATTGATCAAATGCTAGAAAGATTATCCAAACATACACATTTTTGCTTTCTAGATGGTTATTCTGGTTTCTCTCAAATACCTGCGTCAAAAGAGGACCAAGAAAAGACCACTTTTACTTGCTCTTTCGGTACTTTTGCTTATAGACGTATACCTTTTGGTTTATGTAATGCACCTGCTACCTTTCAAAGATGTATAACTGCTATATGCTTCGACTTTTGTGAAAAGATTGTTGAGGTTTTCATGGATGGTTTCTCTGTTTACAGAACTTTTTTGATGATTGCTTAAGCAACCACTATTGCAGGATGGTCCAAACGCGACACTACGATTAGAGACCCTTCGACGAAATTGTGTGCGATGAAATTGTGTGCGATGCCATCGCAAACGGGGGTGTAAAAATCCCGTCAAAAAAGGTGCAAAATGTTTGTGATGACGGATGCATCAAACACGGTTCAGATTTTAGTTGCGTGTGCGATGCAGGGCATACGGTTTAGTTCAATTAACTGTTTGGGATGAGGAGGAACAAAAGAAACGGGCAGCCAGATGAAGGCATGTGCGATATATAGCATACGGTTCACTAGGATGAACTGTGTGTGATTAGGCAACACAATGAAAATGGTTCAACTGAACAAGATGTGTGTGATACGCGGCAAACAGGTTCGTAATTAGAAATGTGTGTGAAGACCAATAATAACACAGACGATTGCTGCTAATAAGCCGTGTGATTTGCTCTGTCTACAGTAGAATAACATGTAATATATATCTCTACTTCTAATGTCTCAGTTGGTAGTCTCCGCCAGCTAAATTTCATGCCACGTATATCAGGTTTTTTTCGTCCTCACTCCCATCTCACTGTGAACCGCATCAAACCAATAAAAACCTCGTAGCGATCCTCGCACGCAGTCCAGGGTTAACCTCCCGTCGCACCCAAGAAAAGTGGACGAAAAAATCTACGAAAATTAACGAGTGAATTGCACGTACAGTCCCTGTACTCGCTGGTTTGGTCCAGAACGGTCCTGGAACTTGCGCGTTGCCTCGTTACGATCCCGCTACTTGCGAAACTGGTCCATCGACGGTCCTGCGGCAGGCCCACGTACGTACACGACTACATGTCCTGCCACATCAACCTCCCCGCCCACACCAGCACAGGCCGACGCGGGCCGATTCAGTTTTTGCAAAGGGGTCCTTGCTTTCAGTCGAGTCCTGCACCCGTCGAGGTAGGCAGAGGCAACGACGAGTAGCGGCGGCGGTTGATTGAGATCGGTGGAGATCGGCAACGCGATAGCGAGCATTGAGGGAGAGAGTAGAAGGCGATCGGCAGTGGCTGCGAGGACATAGCCACCGTGAGTCGTCATCGGCGGCGATGGTTCCCGTCCGGCGGCACGACAAGGGTCCTGTACCCAAATATGGTGAGTTCGTTTCCGGCTCATACCTCTCCTCTGGCTGTTGTTAGTAGGGAAATATTGTTTATTGATTTGGAGCCTTTTCATGATCATCAATTTAGTTCAAGTTGGTACTGATTTGGTTAGGGTTTGGATGCAGCCGTAGGGTTTTTGAACGGATAAACTGAAAAATTTGTTTTCCTTTGTTTGACAGCACACGAAACTGATCACTTCACTGCAGAGTTCGTTCATGGTGGATTTTTCATGGGGATAGGAGGCAATAGGTCCTATGTTAATGGAAGGAAGGTTTGTTATGATTATTGCGAGGCTGACATGACATGTATGGCCATGTTTGATGAGTTAATTGAGACATTGGGTTATGAAAGGAAAGCAAGTATTAACACGTACTTGTTGCTGCCTGGTATGCAAATCAATGAAGATGGTCTTCGATTGTTATCAAAGGACAGCGACACAACCTGCATCAGGGCAATGGTTAGAGAGGGACATAGGTTTCTCATGTTTTATCTTGAGCATGGGGATAACATTACCACAGAAACATGGGATATTGTTATTGCAAACCCCACCCCTCAATTGCATGATGTTATCAGGCCTATGAAGTGCAACAGAGAGCAGGAGCATGAGAGTGTTTTGGAGCAGAGCAATGTGCCATACAGTCATGTTGATGAGGGTACAAAAGAAGGGACAAGTACATGCAGAGTGAGAGGAAAAACAGAGAAAGAAGATGACGCGGGCAGTGATGATGAATCGTCTGACTCCGATTATGCTCCATCATTAGTAGATAGTGACTATGATCTAGAGGATGGTGATGAAGATTTGTTCATTCACAGGAAGCAGAATGGTGCGGAGAAGGAATGGAAAGGGAAAGGAAAAGAAGTTGTAGAAGATGACATTTCTGAAGATGATAGACTGGACCTTCCAGATTCAGATGAAGAAGACATGAAATTCAATTTCAAATACTTTACAGAGGCAGATATGAATGAGCCAAAGTTCCATTTGGGTCAAGTGTTCTCGTCTATTGATCAGTTGAGGAAAGCAATTAGAGAGTACAGCTGCAAAGAGAGGTTGAACATAACATTTCCGAAGAATGACAAAACTAGACTTGGAGCTAAATGCAATGATGGATGTCCCTGGTATTTGTATGCATCATATGACAACAGGACACAATCAATTATGATCAAGACATTCATAGATGAACACACTTGTTGCAAGAAGTGGCAAGTAAAAGCTTTTACTGCCAGATATATAGCTCATAAGTATGTGGAGAAGATCAGAGCAGATGAGAAAATGACACTAAAGGGTTTAGGGTCACTAGTGCAACAAGAATGGAACATGAAAGTCAAGAGGGGAAAACTTGGTAGAGCTAGGAAAATTGCACACAACATAATATATGGAGATGAAATTGCACAATACAATAAGTTGTGGGACTATGGGCATGAGTTGAGGAGATCTAATCTTGTGATAGGCATTTATGGCTGAATTTCACAAAAAACTTCAAAGGTGAAATCTTGAAGAACCAACTGTGGAGATGTGCAAGAAGTACTACAAAAGGTCAATTTAGGGCCAACATGGATCAGATGCTTATTTTAAATAAAGAAGCTCATGATTGGTTGGATGAGTTAGATCCGAAAACATGGGTTAGAGCTTCTCAAAATGAATTCCCTAAGTGTGATGTGCTATTGAACAATAATTGTGAGGTGTTCAACAAGTACATCTTAGAAGCAAGAGAAATGCCCTTCCTAAGCATGGTGCAGACAATAAAGGGGCAGATAATGGCAAGAATTTATTCGAAGAAGGAAGAAGCAGGGAAGTGGCATGGCAAGATATGTCCAAAAATTAGGAAAAGACTTGAGAGGCATGTGGAAGCTGCTAACACATGCACTGCTGACCCAGCAGGACTTGGGATATTCCAAGTTAATGATAGAGGTGCTGATTTTGAAGTGGACATCAAGTCGAGGACTTGCAGCTGCAGGAGATGGGATTTGACTGGAATTCCATGTTGTCATGGAGTGGCTGCTTGTAGGCATGAAAAAATACCTCCTGAAGAAATGGTGCACTCATGCTACTCCATTGAGACATATTTGAAAGCATATGAGCATATTATCATGCCATGCAGAGATGTGGCTGAGTGGCAGAGGATGTATGGCAGAGAAATACTTCCTCCACCAATTCTGAAAAAGAAGGGAAGAAGAAAGAAAAACAGGAGGCAACAACCAGAAGAGAAAGAAGGCAGGGCAGGGAGAAAAATGGGTAGAGGAGGGGCTGTTATCCATTGCAGCTATTGTGGTGCTGCAGGCCACAATATTGGAGGATGCACTGATTTCAAGCTTGGTTTGAGACCAAAGAAAAAGGGCAAGATAGTTAGAGCTGAGCCACCAGTTTCCTTTGATTCAGAAAATGAGGATCCTGTCCTAACACAGGTAATATCTCTAATAGCATGTATCATTTCCCATATATATATTTAATTAATTGTGTGTGTCATTTCCCAATGTATTTAATTAATAGCAAGTGTCATTATTAATATAGGAGCAAAATATGCACACCATGGGTTTGAGTCAACCAGAACATACTCCATATGAAGCAGAGGTCATTTCTACATTGATTGTTGAGGTTTGTTTGTATGTGCTTTCTTAGTGACATTTCTGAAATATTTATCTATGCCACATGCATAACTCAAATCCAATATTTAACATTGCAGACGCAGTCACGCCAGAGACAAAATGTGCAGCCAACTGCTTTACCAGAAAATGCTTTCATTCAAGCAAATGTCCAAATGCAGCCCCCTATGCAGGAGACAACTGCCACAATCCATGGAAATGTTCATAGGAAGAGAGAGGTTTTAGCTTTGGCCAAATTGAAGGCAGCTGCTGAGAGAAGGGAGGTTGCGGATCAAGCCAAATTTAATGCAACAATGGCAAAGCTTAGAGAAGAAGAGAACAAATTAATGATAGCAGCTCAGCGGAGAAAGCAAGAGATGGAAGAAAAGAGGCAAGGTGCTGAAGAGAGGAAAAAAGCAATACTGGAGGAGAAAAAGTTAGCAGCCGAGGCAAGAAAAAGAGCTGCTGAAGAAAAAAAAAGAAAGCTCAAGAGGAGAAATTTGCACTTGCCGAGGCAAAAAGGTTAGCTATGCAAGCCAAAAAGAGAGAAGCACTAGAGGCAAAGCAAAAGAGGTCGGAAGAAAAAAAAAGAATTCAAGAAGAGAAGAAGAGAGAGGCAGAGCAAGCATATGAAAGGGAGGAAATGAATTTCCTGTTCATGCAACAAGAGGAGCAAGAAAGGCAGCAGAGATGGAAAGAATATCAGCAGCAAGAGGAGAAAGCAAAGCAAAAGGCCTGTGAGGAGCAGATGCAAGTAAAAGAAAAAACATGCGAGACAGAGGTTAATAGGGTTCAAACTACTCCAGTAATGGAAGAGGAGGTTAATAGGCCTCAATCATCTACAACAAGGAAAGCCTTTGAGGAGAAAAAAAGCTAGATGATATGGCAGCAATGAGGTTAAGAGCTGATGAGGAGAGGTATAGGGCATGGCTGCAAAAAGAGAAGGAAATGGACCAAGCAAATGGTCAACAAGGCACTTCCAACAAAAGAAGTCTTCCAAGCCAGCAAAACACTCAATTTAAGATGCCAAGAAAAGTTAGAATGTTTGATTATTTCAAGTAGTAGTCTAGTTCATGTGATGTGCCAAATTCAGTTTCTTCTGGACTATTATGTAGTTGAAACCATGTTTATTTTTCCACATGATCATCTTATGTTCATGATCATGGTGCCCAGGATGTAATGATCATCTTATTTTGTATTTGGAAAAGTATGACATTTCGTTTCCTGAGATTTTCAAATTTCCTATGATATTTTCTGTCCTCAGATTTGCATATTCCCTGTGATATGTTCATACATTGCCCAGTTTCTATTAACATTGCATCTTCATATATCTAAATCATGTAGAAAATGCAGTGCAACACCAAATGGTACAGCACATAACCATATAATGCCTGCACTATGCATATACATGTACTGTTCATGCTCATACATTGCCCAGGTTCTATGAACATTGCCCAGGCTCATGTCTAAATTATGTAAAAAATGCAGAGAATGACCATATGTAACAGCACATGACCATATAATGCTTGTACTGTTCATACATACATATATATAATCCATGTACTTTATCCTGCACTTGACATGATCAAATGGCACATCACAGTACCAATTCCAGGAGAAAATACACAGCATACATGACCAAATGGCACCTGACCAAATGGCAAAGCTCTAATATAGCCCAGCTCACAACACAGTATATCACATTAGAATTTTTGTTCAAATTACAAAGCTCATGTAAGAACAAGCACAGATCACAACTATGAAATTACCAAAAGATTACACACACCCCAGATCATCTAACTTAACTAACAACATTTCAAACAGGATGGTAACAAACATCCCAATGCCATTACACAAGCCAAAGTACTAAACTTCAGTACTGTCCAGACTTGACACGCCTCCAACAACTCCCGCGTTCTCGTCGGTGACGCCGGAGCAGGCGGCGACCGTCCTCCTTGCCAGCATTCCAACCTTTGGCAGAGGCACCACCACCTTGAGCACCTTCCGATCGATACACGAGTCACGCAGCAATGCATTGACCTGCAATTCCCACCTGTCAGAGGGCAGCTCGATGTCAATCAGCTTGCCGTGAAGCTCCTTCAGCACGCCCATGCGAAGTCCGGCTCACACGCACCGTCAGGGAGGCCTTCATTGCGGGTGCGGCTCGGCTCCGGCCGAAGACATGGTGGCTCTCCGCGGCGCCACACCTGCTGCGGGAAACCCACCCGTGCACGCTGACGGTGGACGGTGGAATCGCAGGCGCGGGCCACTGTTTGGCTAGCTTTGCCTCCGCCCGCACCGGAAGCGGGGCGCATGCGCTGCCCC
>NW_024116987.1:0-5023 GCF_003073215.2 Triticum urartu
GGCACAGACCCGGTACTAAAGGTCTAACCTTTAGTACCGGTTCGTGCCATGAACCGGTACTAAAGGGGTCTGACCTATAGTACCGGTTGGAGACACAAACTGGGACTATAGGGCAATTTTCAAACTTGAAAAAATCATAACTAAATCATCATAATTCAGAAAAATACATATAATATATCAAAATTTGCAGAACAAAAAGATTGATCCGCTGAAACAGCCAGTTTTTCGTTTCGACAATTTTTTAAAATCACAAAATTCCAAAGGGAAAATATAGTTTTTGGGCGTTTTAGACGTTTTTGGACATTTTTAGCGTTTAGTGTTAGGGTTTAGATTTCAGCGTTTAGGGTTAGGTTTTATGGTCTAAACCCTTAGTTTTTACTGTTTAGCATAGAGTTTCCGACGTTTTAAGTCCCGGGTTTAGGGTTTAGGACAATTTTTGAAATGACAAATTGTAAAAGGAAAAAAAGATATGCTCTAATTTATGTTTTTTTTGAATTTTGGTTAAATCTTGTCAAACCGGTCAAACAACTGATTCAAGAAATATAGTGTTACTAAATAATTACGCAATAATATTAGTGTTACTAAATAAGTATCTCAGTTTTTTTGAATTTTGTTCAAATCTGGTCAAACTATGGTCAAACTGTGGTCAAACTATGGTCAAACTACTTATTTAAGAAATATTAGTGTTACTACATAATTATTCAAGAATATTAGTGTTACTAAATAATTATTTCAATTTTTTGAATTTTGGTCAAATCTAGTCAAACTATGGTCAAACTGTGGTCAAACTTATTCAAGAAATATTAGCGTTACTAAATAATTACTGTTTTTTTAGAATAATAGTTTCAAACTCAAACGGTGAAATGTGTGACTTCATGCTCAAGCTAAACTCCTGAGGGTTAATAGGATTGACATCTTACTATTGTCAGGAAAACAACAAGTGCAGACTCGAAAACGAAGGAGAATAGAACCTGAAAGTTAAGCGTGAGTGATCCACACTTGAGCAGTTAAGAGAGGTGATTAGAGACTAAATCATCAAATAATTCAGAAAAATTAAAAATAAAAAAAATTCAAATTTTTTTTCCAAAATTTTCAATTTTTTTTTTCAAAAAAAACCTTTAGTACCGGTTGGTCTAAAGGGGGGGGGCCTTTAGTGCCGAAACTTTAGTGCCGGTTCCATAACCGGCACTAAAGGCCCTTACAAACCGGTACTAATGGTCAGTGTGACCACTTTCACCTCATCATATCCTGCAGATTACAAGGACGAACCTATTAGAACCTCATAATGATTTCAGGTAACATTGACCAGCAAAAAAATAGTAAAACATGCATCCCTGAGCTCCAAGACACTGTTCTCACTTTTTCTTGATTTTTTGCCGGATTTTACTGACCCAAGCGATGGTGAAAAATTTAAAGTTGAATCCTAAAAGAAGTTTGCATGCATCCTTGTTCATGGTCAGTGCACATCCATCTTCCAGAAATATGGCAAATGGATGTTTCCTATAATTCCAACTCAAAGGCAGAAGATGAAATTATTTTCTCCGGTGCTGCTCATCCCCAAGGTATCTCCATATGATAGAGTATTCCACTAATATTTCAAGTAGACTGTGGTCCCTCAAAGATCCTAAGGTTGAGTAAATGCGATGAAATATCTTAATCTACAGTTTTATTTTTTACACTACAAGGGCTCTGTCAATTCTTGGTATCCTCATGCGCATATCTATAGAAATCACTGCTAGGTACTAGGGATCTAAACGCTCTTATATTTCTTTATATTTCTTTATGGAGAGAGTACCAAATATGGAGCACATTTTTTTATATAGAATTAGTCAAATATGAAGGGGATGATCAAATGATAAGAATCCACTTTATTCAAGGGATTCTTTAGATAGAAAGTTTTTCTTGTGTGTGTTTAAAACTTTACAAAATTTAGGTGGGGTACCCCTCCCCCTCCCATCGATCAATGCACACAGCCACATGAGTCATTCTTGTTGGGTCGAAACATTTCAATTTATCATAAAGATGTACATATTCGATCATTATGTCAATACGTTCCCATACTATCAGCACTCTTTCTAGATATAAACACTACCTCAAATTCATACCCCTTGGCAATCCAATTTCCAGAATGTTTTTGTCCATAGCATACGTCTCTAATCCTGTAAGAACCCATTTGCTTTGAGATATGACACAACTTGATCAGCCATCGATTTAGGCGTGGCGCAGTCACTAGCTTTGCACTCTATCACTATCTGCAATGAGCGGTTAAAGGGCTCAATCAATGAAGTTAATACCCATCATCATACAACTAGGAACGTCTTACAGAGTAACTGGTAATAATACTACTATGTTGCTTTTGATAACATTTAGGTGTTCAAATATTTACGCTAACCTCACAATCAGAAGGTGGTTCATAAGGATCATCAATTCCAGTGAACCCTACGGATGATTTAAAAAGTAAGATTTGCGAAACATAAGAAAAAAGGGAAGTCTGTTGGTTCTTTCACCTTTAATTTTTCCAGCACGGGTAAGCTTGTACAAGCCTTTTGGATCCCTAGCTTCACATACTTCAAGTGGGACATTCAAAAACACCTATAGAAATACACTTCTCTATGCTGGTTACCTTAATAATAAGATTGACCAGATGGTTCGAAGGAGTTGTACAGTGTGTGTAAACATACCTCAATGAATGTAGAATTGTTCAGTAATTTACGACAAGCGCTTCGTTCACTTCTATAGGGTGATATCAAGCTAGCAATGCAGATCAAACCTGCATCTGCAAACAGTTTTGCTACTTCTCCTAAAAAATTGGACATAAACACATTTAGAAATGGTATAATTGCAAGGAAAAAAATGATCACAGTATTGAGATTTCTCAACGGACCAAACATACCTACTCTGCGTATATTTTTAGCAAGGTCCTTTGCTTTGAAACAAAGGTCTCGGTTCAACCCATGCCTCAGATTGTCACCGTCTAGAATGTAGGTCAATGACCTCTGGAGTGCAGCTCGTGACCCAGTGTGCATGCTAGTGTGCTTTTGCCTGAAGTATAATGTTGAGATCTTACAAAGATATTAGAGGCTTCACAGTTTAGTGTATGACTGACTTGATCAGCTCGTAAATACCTGAACCACTTAACCCCGCTATCCACACAACACAACCCTTCTGGTTTAGCAATTTCTGCCTCTCAAACTGCCCTATTGGACAGTCATGCCAAAGAATGTTTGTCAATTTCCCAATAGTTGAGGTCAGAAGCTTGTCGATACCTGGTAATTTCAGGCTCGTAAGAATCTTGAAAAGATAAATCTTGTATTGTAGAATGCTACCAAAGATAATCACGTTTGGCATATAGTGTTGATTGTGACTGCCTGTCTAATACTCCCTCCGTTCACTATTATAACTTGTGATGTTTTGGACATGCCATATTTGGAAAATGATGATTATGTGCAGGGTAAATGATTCGAGTGGCCTATGTTATGCCGGAATGTTGATTCATTTCCGTTCCGATGAATTTCAGGCGCTTGATATGTCCACTTTTTAGCAAAGGTCATGCCGAAATTTTCCGTGAATTTTGGCATAACTTGTGCTAGAAAGTAGGCATACCGAGTGCCGGGAGTTGCTGGGAAACGACATTCCAGCAAACATAGATATTTTTTATGTCATTTCTCATTTTTTTCATAGTAACTAAATCGCAGAACTGAAAAAAAAACAGATATCGGGCCGAATCCGGCTAGCCCAATAGAGGAAAAGCCAGGGTGCTGCTCACATTGGGCCTTGAGGCCTGTGCGTGGCTGGGGCGAAGAGGGAGCTGGGCCTTGGCCTGCTCTAGCGGCGCGCCGGGCCGGAGCAGGGGAGGTCCAAGCGACGATGCAGCGGAGAGGAATCCGACCCACGCGGGAGTCAACGCGCGGCTGGATCGATCGATGCAGGCGCTCGTTCTGCTCGCACTAAACAGGGGCGCTGGCGGCTGGGAGCAGAGCTCCGGCGAGCGTGGCAAACGGCGGCGGGGCGAGGGACTTGGCGCGGCGGCGGCTTGCGGAAGAGCAACAACGACGGAACTAGGTGCGGGCGAGGGACTTCGCGCTCGAGACGGACAGGAGGGCGCCGTCCTCGTCAGGAACCCTCGAAGACGACGACGACAGAGACTGCGGCAGGCGACGGCGCATCTTGGGTGGCGGAGCTGGAGCGAGGGAGGCGGCTGAGGGAGCGTGGTTGCCAGAGATGCGATCCAGGGCGACGGGACTTGGGGCTCCATGGCCACGGCGAGGAGTTCCATGGGCGGCGGCGCTGTTCGTTCCTGCAGGGAGGCGGGGTGAGAGGTAGAGAGATCATGAGCGAGAGAGAGGAACAGAGAGGAAAAAAAGGAGAGGTAAAGGGAGGCGCTGGCGTAGAATATCATGTGCATGCTCGCACACGAGCGCGAGGCTCTCCTCGGGTGGCTCCTGGAGGCAGCGCAAGGTCGAGGTGCTCGGGGATGGCGCAGGTCGCCATAGACGAGGTGGCAGAGGCAGGAGACGAAGCTGCTCGAAGCTCTCGCATGGCGGCGTTGAGGAAGCTCGAGAGGAGGCTCGGATGGATTGGCTGGATCTGAACACGAGGAAGGAAAGTGGTTGCTGCGATTCGTCTCGGGTGGAACTAGATCGGGAGGGGATCCCGATGTGGGAGAGGAGTGGCGGCGGGGGAAAGGAAGGATGGGACAAGGCGCCTAGGATCTAGGGTTGGATAATGTATATATATACATCACGTGGGTAAGGTTAGGGGCTATCTAGCCCCTTCGATCATAACCGGACGGACGAGAAAAATATGCTAAAGAGTCCAATAAATAAAACGAGGATATTTTGCAGATGTTTGGGGATGTTCCGGTTGATCCGGACACAACGGTAACGACAGTCCGGGTCGGGTCTGGGACAGCTTTTCGGACGCGCGCGCGAGGGGTCGGTTGGAACTCGTGGGCTGTGCAGAAGGGCTCGAGCTGAGAGAAGAGAAGAGAGAGAGGCCCGGCGACTGGTTCCCGGGGCCGGAA
>NW_024116988.1:0-12257 GCF_003073215.2 Triticum urartu
TTGGGTGTGACTATGATTGGATCTCTTTTATCATGAATTACAATGTCTAGTCAGTCCTTTATCTTTAAAGGTGCTCTGCATTTATGTTTTGCGGTCTCAGAAAGGGCTAGCGAGATACCATCTTGTTATATCATATTATGATTGTTTTGAGAAAGTGTTGTCATCCGAGATTTATTATTATGGCTTGCTAGTTGATTATGCTATTGATATGGGTAATTATGAGACCTGAGAATTATTGCAAATATGGTTAGCTTGACATATTTATAACAACAAGAGCAAACAGAGTTTGTAAAAGTTTTTCTTTATTTCTTTCAGTTTGTCAACTGAATTGCTTGAGGACAAGCAAGGGTTTAAGCTTGGGGGAGTTGATACGTCTCCGTCGTATCTACTTTTCCAAACACTTTTGCCTTTGTTTTGGACTCTAACTTGTATGATTTGAATGGAACTAACCCGGACTGACGCTGCTTTCAGCAGAATTGCCATGATGTTGTTTTATGTGCAGAAAACAGAAGTTCTCGGAATGACCCGAAACTCCACGGAATATCTTACAATAAATAATAAAAAATCCTCGCCAAAGATGAAGACTAGGAGGCCCACACCCTTGCCACGAGGGTGGGGGGCGCGCCCCCTACCTCGTGGGCCCCCTAGAGACCCCCCGACTCCAACTCCAACTCTATATAACTGCTTTCGGGGAGAAAAAAATAGGAGAGAAGACATCATCGCCTTTTACGATACGGAGCCGCCACCAAGCCCTAAAACCTCTCGGGAGGGCTGATCCGGAGTCCGTTCGGGGCTCCGGAGAAAAACACAACTTATGCTTCCGCAAAAAGCATAGTTGTGTTTTCCCAAATAGAGAAAGTATAGAGTGCTTCCACGAGAAAGCATAGCTATGCATCTCGAAAAAGGAAAGCATAGTTATGCTTCCCAAAAAGAAGAAAGGACAAAGGTGCTTCCATGAAAAGTACAACTATGTTTCTCGAAAAGGAGACAAGACAACTTGTGTTTCCGCGAGAAACACATCTGTGTTTTTCGAAAATGAAAAACACAACATGTGCTTCCGGAAAATGGAAAAACACAACTATGCTTTCCATTTTTTCTGTAAAAGCACAATTTTGCTCTTGATTTCTATTTTTTTCTTTTTTACTTTTTCAGTTATTGGTGTTTTCCTTATTTCTGTTTTTTTGGTTTTTTATTCCTGGATTTTTCTGATTTTTCGATGAAAAAAGTTCATCGAAACCTATTAACACGGAATCTAGTTTCAAAGATCTCGATGCAAGAAATCCAACAATGAAAATGGTTTGTGGTTTGGACGAACGATCCAAGGAATAAATTGTTTTGAAAAAAAATTATCTACCAAAAAAGAGAACTCTCAGTTTACGGCATGCGGTGTGCTACTTGCTACCATAAAAGAAGGTGAGAGTGATATTTGCAAGGTATAAACCCCTTAATTAGTGATTTCGTTATTTGTAGCTACCTTCAAAGAGTAAGAGAAGGAATTTAAATTTTGATCCTAACAAGCTTTTCACCCTTTATTAGCTATTTTTTCTTGAGTGTATGACCCTTAATTAGTTGGGCAAGTTTGTAGATGGCCGTTTCGGCCAATATATGCTCCCTGATGAACAGTAAATTTGAAATAAAGTTTAAAAAATCTAAATTGTTAGATGTTTTTGTTAGTGTAAAAAGCATGCTTGATAATTTTCATGTGAAGCGGGATAACAGTCATTCGTCGGTAAAAAAGAAACAAAATTAAGTGTAGCATTTGAAGGCAACATTTGACGACTTGTTTTTTTTTTTTTGATACAGGTCAAAATGCTTACGGGTTTCCCTTAAATAAATTGCAAGTAGCATTTGGTTGTGACAATGAACAAATTTTTTTTTTTTGACATTTGCAAAATACTACTCCTGCTATGTTAGCTTAAAAAATGTTATTATATTATGAGATGGAGGGAATACGTTTTTGGCACGCACATATGCTAACTAGAGCCAAATTGGATTTCCAGGTAAGTTTGTTCATTGTAAGGCCCATACAGAGTATGGGTCCACAAAATTGCCGGTCTGAGAGAATCCCAACAAACTCCGATCATCCCGTGACGAGCATGATCCAAACGTAACCGATGGCCGATTCTAACGCGCACCCGCCGCCGGCGGGGGATCAGCGGGTCCAGCGGCTGGCTACCCGCGCTTCCATCGCACTCGCCGCTGCGGCTACACTCTTCCTCCTGTACCTCGTCCGGCACGCCTCCACCCCCTGCTTCCCCGCGTCCCACACCATCCCCCTCTCTCTCTTCCCCCGCAACTCCTGCGACGCCGCCTCCCGCCGCGTCCTCCCCCCGGACCGTCGGCTCGCAAAGCTCCGCTCATCCTCTCGCTGGCGCCGCCGCTCCACTGCGCTAGCTTCCTCTGTATTCCCCCCGCTACACGGCCTCCGCCTCCTGGCCAACTCCTCCCGCGTCCTCTGCCTCGCCGCCGGAGCCGGCAACGCCGTCGACGCGCTCCACGCAGCGGGAGTAAGCGAAGTGACCGGGATCGACCTCGTGGACTTCCCGCCGCTCGTCCGTCGCGCAGACCCCCATCGCCTCCCCTTCTCCGACGGTGCCTTCGATCTCATCTTCTCTGACGACCCGGCGGGGATCTCCGGTGCGCTCTTCCCGGCTCGCGTCGCCGCGGAGGCCGAGCGCGCTGTCCGCCACGGAGGCGCCATCGCCCTCGCCGTCGACCGGCAGCAGGACCCCGCCGCCGTCCCCGCGCTCTTCAGGAGGTCGCGCGTCGTGGATACCAGGGCTGTCACCTTGGATGGCTCCCAGGTCAGGTTGCTAATTTTTCAGAGTAATGGCACCACCCTGAACCCGCGATGATATTCTGAACCAGTGTTAAAGTAATTCTCCTGTTCATCATGTTGTTTCTGTTTAGATCAAACACTAGATTTTACTGAGCTATGGATTTCTGCATCAGAATACAACTGTAACTGTGTAGATCAATAGTTGAGAAAAATGGAATATTGCTGCGGTGCCGGTTGCTCTAGCAATAATAAATTTCTAACATTCCCTGAAAGTTCGATCATTTTGCTGTGCTTGTTTTTCTAGCTATGACCATACGAATTAGGATCAACACATATCAACTCAATACAGATTTTGGGAATATATATAGGCTCATATGCACCGCTTTGCAATTTTGCAAACTTGTGGGCTTTTAATAGTTCTTAAAAAGATCATGGTACTATAAATATTGATATAGATACATATATACAGAAATGTGTGAAGAAGATATGATCATTTATGCAAAATAGAGTGCTTCTATGGTTGATGGAGTTTTTTCTTCTGCAATTTAAAGCAAATTAATGGTTGTGATTAGAGGACTACTCGGTCGGTCTTTTTTTAAGAAAGGTTAGTTTGGTTAGTTACAAACATTGTTATCCAGGTCCAAAGAGATGAAGACTAAAAACCCATTGACAACCCATGCACACACTTCATGTACAAGTACAACCCACAAGCACTTGTCTGAAAACTACCAGGTCTAGTGCCATAGTTGTGTACTCATCTCCTTCGCCCGACTGTCTGGACTCTGAAGAGAAGTTACCGGCTTGCCGTGCATCTAACCCTCAGAAATCCCAAATTCCAAATTAAATTATTGTCCTTGACCTCCAATTTGATCATCATCCCCACCCGGACCTGGCCGGTGCCCAAATCCTAAACCTTGGTCATCTGCCCAACTGAGTCCTAATTATTATACCATCCCAATGTTCAATGTACTATCTCTACTCCTAAAGGCGGACTTGGTAGCTTCTCTTTCACGGATTTTTTTCACCTCGCCTCCCACCATCATCTATTTTCGTCTGGTTTTTTTTGCCTCATATCCATCCAACGCTCCACGCTGGTTTTTTACTCTCCCACCAACGCCTAGAACACCTACGCACACATCTCTCTCACTCGCCTCTCCCCCATCTCGCCTCTCCTTCTTGAGCCATCGTTGCTGCCGTCCAGTACGGATCACTTCCTCTACTGATTGGCGCCGCCACAGCACAACCGGGTCCCATCTGGCTCTCCTTCTTTCCAACATCCACCGATGCATCGTTGCTCCGCCGCCGCGCGCGGCCGCCCGGCTAACCTAACCGCCTCTATCTTCGATGATGACCCCGACACCGGCGCCTCCGTGTTACTCTCCCTGTTTGGCTCCCCAAATCCCTCTGCCTCGCCGTCACGGACGTCGATGATGACGCCTCCCTGAACCTCGACAGGTAATGTCACATCATCTCAGTTTCTTGAGAATTGACATGGTCAGTCATGTACTGAAAGTGTGATGCTCTTTCTGTAGTTGGCCCTTTAAATAGCAAGTGGGGTGTGTGTGTTGCATCTGATGTGCACGAGCTCAACCTGGCGAGCTCCTGGGAGAAGAAAAACGGAGCCACAACAGCCCTGGCGAGCTTGAGATGACGAAAGTGCCACAGGTGGTGTGGGAGAGGAGATGGTCTCCATCCGAGGTCCGAGGACCAGCCATGACGTCGAGCTGCTGCAGCGTGGAGTCAGGAGTGTGTTCGCACCCCGGCGTGTCCCAGTATGTGCTTTGGAAGACACGCGTCAATCTCAACAGACCCTTATGCGTCCACATTATTTGCTTCAGAAACAGATAGCAGCTCTCTGATGTAGTAAGGAGAAACCAAGAATGATAGAGCATCCTCGTGTCAAACTCAACACACCCTGGCACTTCTCCATTGTTTGATTCAGAAACAGGCAGAAACAACTGCTATCTCTGAATTTATTTGTTTCTGCTATCTCTGAATTTATTTAAGGTTGTTTCTCTTATCTCTGTTCTGATGTACATGCATCTTCCCTTCCTATCTTCCATACATATATGTGCTACAACCATGCCTTTTTTGTCCTGTAAATGTGTTACAGATATGTGCAGCAAAGTAGTCTTCATGTGCGAGGAAGCAAAGACGATATGATGCTATGCAATCATGCTCCTGTTAGTTGGAAGTCCAATCTCGGCTTGATTACCGCTCTTTAAGCAAAATTATTTCTAACAGATCTTATCCTAGACGATTCTTGCTTAAACGATTTTAGAAGCACAACTACCAGCATGTGCACTTAATAAAATGCAAGTCCGAATGCAGATGCTGAAAATAGTTTGGGAATTATACATATTCAATCTCCCAGTTTGTGATTTTCTTTGTGTTTATGTTGTACAAAAATGTACGAACGAGTGGCATGTGTCATCTATAGCATGTCCCCTTTGTCTGAATGTTCAACTAGAAGAGTTTCATCTCATTTGGCAATGAGCACTGCAATAATACATGCAACTCTTTACAGCTACTAACGTGAAGTTGCACTCAGGTTCTAGCATGGACTAAAGAGTTATTGTTGGTATGTATCACTTTAATTTTTACAGTCTATAGGTATATTTATATGGCCTGTATTGATCTCAAGGACAACATGCTGTGATTTCCTCTATTACTTCTGGTCAATATTGCTGTAACTACAGTCACTACCATTCAAAATTTTCTTTAGAGGAACTACAACAGGTATTTCTGCTGACCTGAACATTGAACTAAGCAATACAAAAGGTTCATGTTGTTCCCTTTCCAGATGCTTTAGAACAGACAAGTGATGATGTTGGAATAAGAGGTTGCTTGATTCCCTTTTATGCCATAGTTCATAGTACAACACACACGTACTGCAGCCTCTTAAATTATAAGATAGGAACCACTAGGGATCAGACTACTGATCCCTAGCGTTTCATCATACTAGTCCATAGCTGTAGGATTAGTGGCACACAAGCCGTTAGATCCTGTGCGGGAAGGACGCATGTTGTTAGCTAGATTCTTTGGTAACGTCCTCCTTTTATTACGATGCTTCCTATAACTGCTCTCATCCTAGTATTACGATTACCATGCTTCCTTCCGGAAACTGCTCTCGTCCTAGTAGCCAGTTAATTTATACGGGCCTTTGCTTCTTAGAACCAAGTTGTCTAGACTGCTTCTGCTTCCATCGCTCAATTAAGCAAGGATGTCTCATATGATACTAGTAAAATTTCATACCTTTTTATTTTCAGAAGAAACATATTATTGATTTTATGGATCCTAGTAATTTATTCAATTGCTCTGATGTAAGGAAAACTTGTATCCAGTGGAATTTATTTTTATTTCCAACACAATAAAAAAATGTTTCCACAAATGACACAATTTGCTTCTGTTGCAATCCAACAAAAAATTGTGTCCAAAAACCATGCTTCCATGTAACAAAAAATTGCATCTGAGAATTATTTCTTTGATATGGGAAAACAATGAATCCCATGAATATTTATTATGCTTCCACCGCAAGAAAACTTTGCTTCCGTCCACCACAAAAGTCTTTCCATCACAAAAACTGATTTGCTTATAACGAAACATAAGTTAGATTATATACTTCGTCCATTCATACAACATTTTGCATTTCATTTTTTTTCTCTGTTCATGTATGGATTCTTACAGAATTCAGACGCTGTTGGGTGCTTAAGTAATATGTTAGAAGTGTTTATTTCCACGCATGCATCATCAAATCGGCTGTGAGCTGTAAGGTCGAATGCTTAGTATTTTTGCTCATACAGGAAACTCACTCAGTTCGATTAATTCAGCTCCAATGGTGGTATCTGGAAGACATGGAAGTGTACAATTTTTCTGTATGTGCTCTCATATTTATATCCATTTTTTTATGCTTTCTTGAGGAAAAAAACTCTAGACCGGAGAGGGATTACTCCCTATCAGGGGCGAAGCTACAAGTTAGTCTGTGGGGTCAGTTAATCCCACAGCTTTTTAGAAAATAAGCCTAAAAACACTGTTCAGTTACTGTTTATACTGAAAAAAAACATCCAAAAAATACCATTGACCCCACAGATACTTTAGGCTGGCCTCGCCGCTGCTCCCTATAGGTCTCTTCCAAGTTTATTTACCCTGTTATTTTTCCCTTTCACGTTCTTGACCGGAGTGACTAATATGTGCCATGGTATACGTGACAACTATTGCCTATCCATATGATGCATTCCACATATTAGTTTTTTTTGAAACGGACATTCCTTATATTAGTCACTCCAAAAAAAACCATATATACACATAAAACTGAAAAGAAAAGGTGGAGTTTATATAGCGGATCCCAAAAATTACATAGACACACCTATGGTGACAATAAATGTATCTTTTCCAATTTGCCTCTATGCACAACTTCTTTTTTCTAATTACAAGCTTATCCATGTAGCTCTCTAATTTAAAGTTGAAAATAAAACAAAGACAGCATACATAAACATGACGTATCTACAGGGCGCGGCATAGCGCCGCGCGAGAATAGCTAGTATATCCTAAAGAAATGATGTACGTAAGCCATAGGTATCTTATGAAATAAATTTGGCTATGACTAAGTGTGATTTGAGAAAGCTAATGTTGTAGCCATAAGGGAATTATTAGATATAATCGAGGAGAGCTATGGTGGCATAAATCCAACGCATTATTGCACCTCTGAACCCCTAGAAAATACATGAATCACATCTTGGCTATATATATGCGGATATTGGAAGGGGGAAGAAGCAACCAAACAAAGCATAGGCATGGCCATGGGAGCATGGTGGGAGATGAAGAAGAGCTTATTAGTGAAGCTGAGTGTGTATCTGCTGATCATCGCCATGGCTAACTGTGCTCGGGATATTCCTGACTCCGTTGCCAAGAACACTCGTACGTGATATTTTTTTTTTCTTTTTTCATTCTTTCTCTCGGTCGACCGTAATTCTTGGCTAATCGTGGCAACCGGTCATGGGGTGCAGACGTACAAACACCTGCGACGACATCAGCGAGACGTGGCGCGGGGGGTTGTGCGCCAAGCACGGCACTTGTAACAAGCCGTGCCGATCCGGGCGGAAGGGTACGACTCGGGCTTCTGCGCCGCCTTCCCCTTCCTGACCACCTACTGCTGTAAGAAGAACTGTGTTGATGCTCTGCAGCCACGCAGGAGCAGCTTTTTCTGCCAATGGTGAAATAAATAAATCTCATTTCGATCGCGTAGTGCGTGCCTGCCTATAGATGGCAAAAAAAAACCATTCCTATTGGGCGTGTTTGATTACATTGCCGATCCAGCCTGGCCCGGCGAGCCTGGCTCTATTGAGCCGGTTTGAGGAGATGCATGCCAAAAAAAAAACCCAGATGCACATAGTTTGATTGCCTGCATGCCCCTAGTTGCATGAGACAACCATTTTTGATCCGACGTTTGGTTGCCCGCATTGCATTAGGCTCACATATGACATGGTGTTTGGTTGCAACCTGCATAAGGTGTTGTCACCACTTCTAACTAGTGGTGAGCTTACCACACAGAATCTGAACATGTAGCGCCATCTACTTAAACAAATGACAGTTCATCCTAACTACTATCAAATGACAGTTTAAATTATTAAGAGCCATTGGCTAAATAGGGGATAGTACATCGGTGTTGCTACTACCAGATCTTCCTCTTCCTCTCCTCTTCTTCTGCTTCTGCTGCTGCTTCTGCTACTGCTGCTGGTGCTTCTTGTTCTTCTTCCATCTTCTTCAAATCCTGCACTGACCTCTGTTAAGCCACATCGCCTCTGCCCACTCTAACCTTTTGGTCTTCCAAGCGTCATTGTCAAATGCCTCCACACCATGGCCAGAGCTAACAACATCGTCAGGCTCGACATCTTCCTCCTCAGGCACGTGTTCATCAAAGCCCCACTAGAGGATCCAGTTATGCAGAATGCAAAGCAAGAACTAGCTTAACCTGAGTGGAGTATGGGTGGAATGGCTTCTGATCCAGGATCTTAAACATATTCTTCAGAGCTCCAAATGCCCTCTCAACAGTTACTCTAAGGCTGGAGTGTCTGAGATTAAACAGCTCTTGTGCAGTCCTAGGATAGTTCCTACCAGAGAACTCATTGAGATGGTACCTTGTTTTCCTGAAGGGTGGAAGAATACCCGACCGACATGCATAGCCAGCATCTCCAATGTAGAACTTGCCATCGGGGATGTTGATCCCATCAGGTCCACTCATGTTGTCAGTGAGAATGTTAGCATCATGCGCTGACCCCTCCCAGCCAGCCAGCACATATGTGAACTTCAGATCAAAGTCAACAGCAGCAAGCACATTCTGGCTTGTGTAGTGCTTCCCCCTGTATGCTGTAGACTGTGACCTAGGAACTCTGGCAGTGACATGAGTACCATCTATTGCCCCAATGCAATCCTGAAAATGACATCACAAGCCTGTGTTAGTGCTCAACTTGAACAATACAAGCATATCAAGCCATGAAAAGTGTATATTGTCAATGCTCACCTTGAAGTATGGATACCATCCCGGGCTTCCACGAATCTTGGGTGGAGTCTGATCAGATGGTCTCCTGATCATCTCTCCTCTAAGCTCCCCAATAGCATAAAGCACTTGCTTGAAGTACCTAGAGATGGTCTCCATTGATCTCCTGAACGTGTTGTGAATGACCCTAAACCTCTGGTTATGGACAACAACATGGAGGAACATGACCACTTGCTCTTCGACACTGGTGTTGATACTATCTTGTAGCAGCCCCCTACTCCTGAAGGTCTTGACAAGTCTGGAAAATGGTGCTCTTTTCATTCTAAGTATCCACAGAGCCTCGACGTCATTGCAGTTGTAGATGTAGTTCAGATTTTGGATCCTCTCCTGTTCCCGGGGAAACAATGGACCATAGTGGATCAAAGGTCTTCCAGCACGACGAACAGCTCTCTGGTGCATGAACATGACCCATGCCTGAATCACACTAATCAGTGCTGCTGCCTAGATTATCAGCCTCATCTGTGCGTCCATAACCTAGTCGAAATCGACGGTTCGTTTAGTGGGAAATCGATCCTACACCTAGCTTAACGACCTAACCACTGAGCTAACAAAGGGGGGAGGGGGTGCTGCTTACCGGCATCGGAGATGAGGACGGCGTAGGGGGAGCCATGGCACAGACTAGGTCGACCAGATGGTGGCCAACAACAAGGGGAGCACCAGATCCGCCGCAAACGCCGCCGCCTATAGCGCAGATCTGAAATCGCAGCCACCGCCGGTGGTGTAGCAGTAGGGAAGAAAGGGGGGCAATGGCTATGGGTGAGCGAGTGAAAGGAGGGTGAGGCTAATTTGGCGCCGGGACGGCGCGCCAAATTTCCATCTCCCGCCATCCCCCCTCGCCCTCGCCTCGCTCCCACCCGTGCGACCTCGAGCCGCACTGAGCCTGGCTCGCGAGAAACTGTCGATCCGAGCGTTTCCAGCGAGACAGACTCTGGGCTGCTTTGAGAAGCGTGCGATGCAGGCCCAACAGGAAAACCAAGCAACCAAACAGTCCTCACCCTTCCCGTGCGGGCCTGGTTGGGCTCGATGCGGGCAACCAAACACGCCCATTGTGAAGCTGCGGCACCATGGTGGTATCTGCCCGCTTGTGTCGGTCGTGTGCTAATGGGGATTTCCTATTCCCTGGTCGCTCTGGCCCATTTACGTACCAGGCCACTAGCAGGCCTTGCTTACTTGCTGGAAAATTTCAGCATTTTAGCAGATTAGTGTTCTAACAACACTTCTAGCAGTGATTTTATTCCTGTTTTAGACTCTGTTAAATTTCACTACTGTTTTTCTGTTGAGTACCATGTATTCCAGAATCTATGAATGATGTAATACATTCCCTTGTTTGGCACATGTCGAGATTAATTACGTCTATTTGTAATTGAGATTTTTGATTTCTTGCAAATATGAATACAAAATTCAAAGTGATTTTCTTTAAATTGATGCTTGGGATCACAAGATAGTTATGTAGATCTACTGCCTACACAGATTATCAATGACTACTGTTAAAGTCTACATTTTGTCGACATTATGATTGCTTTACAAAGTGCTCTCCCACACATTTTACTAAGTCATGACATAAGACATGAGCAGTGAGTAGCTACTGATTTCATCATATTATACTCCCTAGTGCTGCGAGATCTACTCCATTTTGAAAATTAGCTTCAAGGTGTCATACTTAGCAATTTCAGATCCACACTAATGATTCCAAGCCAATTTCTTGAAATATCTATAATTTTGCAAAGTTCATTACAACATCAACCATTATGGTCCTTAATTTACCGCACATAAATTAATTATATCTGGTTTACCCGTATATGTAAGGGAAACACTTATATTCAGACGTCAGATCTCTTCCAATCGTCAGACCGTTGCTCCATCGTTGATTTCGTTTTGATCGCATGGCCGAGAAAAGCTTCAACAGTATCATGTATGTTCCATCCACCCCTAATTCCTGCACATATAATCGGCACACCCACGACCCTCCTCCAATCCCGCAAAATCCGCACCTCCCTCCTCCTTCCAGTTCGGTCAAATTCCTCCCAAACCACTCCAGATCTGGCTCTCCATCCTGCCGCCGACGAACGAGGCTCCTTGGCGTTTAGATCATATGGCCGACGGTATAGAACGACGCATCATGTCCTCCACCGTGACCTCGCCCGACGCTACTCCTCTGTGGAGTCCCTCTACATGGTTCCTTTATTCGAGTTTACACCGTCTCTGATGCTTCCTGCCATGGATGCACCGGTTCCTCAACATGGCCACAAGTGGTAAGTTTGTGCTTCGCTGTCACATGTGCAATGCTTCATGGATCTGTGCATACCCAGAACCTTATTTCCGGGGATGTTTTCCTCCCCAGATTCACCCACTTGGGCGAAAGCTCCTCGCCAGTTAACTGTGCATCGCCACGTGTATTTGTTTGGGTTCCTGGGATGTACGATTTACTTGTGACTATGCATTCCTTTCAAATTTTCTCAACGTTCTTTCCGTCACTGTTGGTGCGCATATCGTTTTTGTGCTGTTTGTGGGCCGTCCTGCCGTGTTGACTTTGTGTGCATGCAGGTTGTTACTTCTTTCGCGATCCACGTGAGTGTGCATGTGGGTCGGCGATCGCTGCAGCTTTCACCTTGCCCTCTAGAGCCACCGCTTTCCTTAATCGGTGCCGCCTTCATCGTTCAATCTGGAGACCCGTCGTTGCTTCTTACTTGATGGTTCTCGACGCCGCTTCGATCGCTGTTCTGGTGGCTTGGGAATACTATAAATACGTGTGTGCTGGATCGTACTAGGATTCACCAGCAAAACACCCTGGCGCACAGGAATGCAATCCATCGACTCGATCTTCGCTGCTGTGTGAGGCAACGCCGTGGCCGTCCTCATGGACCGCGGCCGCTGCGATGGCCAGTAGGTCACCATGGCCATCGGCTGGGGGGGGGGCATGGG
>NW_024116989.1:0-28931 GCF_003073215.2 Triticum urartu
CGCCCACCCCCCCCTCCGCGCCATCCTCGCCGGTGCATTGCGCCATGACCATCGGCAAGGCCCGTGCCCAATACATGGACACGGTGAGGCAGAAGCGTGAGGAGCGGTTCCAGGAGGCGCAGTCCGACACTGCCTACAACCACTATCTCCTCCAGGAGCACCTGCACGCGGAGGAGCAGATCGCCGTAGAGCGGGCGGAGCAGGAGGCGTTGCTCGACTCATACTGCTCCGCCTGCGAAGGCCGCCTCGAGCGCTGGCGGTACCGCATGCGGGTGGCGGAGGCTGCGGCCACCTACAAAGAGGGCGATGAAGCGGGCGAGGTGCCGTTTGGTGAGACTGAGGACGAGGCAGAGGATAATGAAAGCTCCGACGAGTCCCCACTCTGCTAGCGTCGATGAGGCCCTACTCCGCCGAGGCCCCGCGGCGCCAACAACGAGGCACATGACACCGCTAGCTCCGTCGAGACCCTGCCCCACCAGCACTGAGGCGGAGGCCCTACTCCGCCGAGGCCCCTCCCCACCAACAACGAGGCAGAGGACATCGTCGGCTTAGCCGAGGCCCCACCCTGCCGGCAACGAGGGGGAGGATTTCCCCAGCTCCGCTGAGGCGCCGCCCCGCCAGCAACGATACAGAGGACATCACTGGCTCCGTCGAGGCCCCGCCCCACTACCAACGAGGTTGTGCCACACAGAAAACGAGGAAGTGCAGAACATGGTAGGTCACCGCCGCTCGGGTCCAAGTAAGGCTACCGCTGCTACCCTCTGGTTGAAGCCGAGCTAGGCGGGTTGACCATTGATGGCTGATTAGCTTCTTGGCGGCAACGTGGAGTCAGAGAGCTATGTTGGAGAAGGACGCTGCTTCTACTTAACTGCTGGTGTAGTTGGATCACTGACACATGGGCCCAACAAGCATCTGGGCCACATGTCAGTTACGCAACTGCACCTGCAGTTAAGTCACTGAAGCTCGGCCCGCTGGAGAAGAAGCTTCTGTTCGGCTCAGCCGAACACAGGTGGGTAGCTTCGTTTAATTAATTATACCTCCAGCGCATCCCTTTTTAGTTGAAGAATGTATGAAATGTAATGAAATTCGGCATGTTTATATGAAACTCGGCCGTGCATGAATGAATTTAGTTCGATTAGTTCAAATTCTTGTATCACTGGCATTGGATGAACATGCAAAACAAGACATACTAGCATTATTCCCAGAGTGATCACCTCGTTCGCAGCAGTTTCACATGTACTCCCTCCGGTCCTTTTTAGTCTGCATAAAAGTTTTATCTGAAGTCAAAGTATCTCTACTTCCACCGGAGTACAAAGAGTTTGAGCAGCTTTTTAGCATTCCTGTACATTGCAATCAAACACACAGGCCTAGCAATTCATAGAGAACATTCAAAACAATCGATGATTATGCATCTCAGCGATTCACATGTCAGAGCCAATATTTACTTCACAACTAAAGAATAAAGAAAAATAGATCGACGCTGCTGACAGCAAAGGGCGTCCCATTCGAAAATATCAAACGCATGTCTTCTTGCTAACATCAATGAGCAAAATTTGACAAGGTTGTCCCATTCCAAAATGTCAAATGCTTGTTGCTTTGTGTACATCAATGAGCAAACTTTGACAAGGTTTTCCCATTCCAAAATGTCAAATGCTTGTTGTTTTGCGTACATAAATGAGCAAACTTTAACAAGGTTTTCCCATTCCAAAATATTAAATGCCTACGATTGTGGAATGGGCAGGGTTTGCCATCAGTTCGGACATTGACATGGCACCTCATGCTAAATAAACCAGTTGTTCTTTTTGTGTAGTTCCACCAAAATCAACCAAATTGCGCCTAGCTTGTATGATTTCACCCTTATATGTTGGAACGCCTTGAACATATGGGCACCTCCTTTCTTGTGGTGGAAATGAATGATTTGATGTATTCATAAACATTTTGTGCAGTTCCCATTGAAATCAAGCTGAGCACCCCTGTTTTCACAAATACAAAAAAGTGATTAGTATAAAGCAAACTATACTATGAATTGACAGTTTAAAGATGCACCTACATGGTCCATGTAGAGCAAACTTTTAAAAAATGGAACTCACCGGAAAGAATCCTAGAACAACATTGTACTTGCGCATCACAGCAAAAAGATGGAGATATGTCAGTCCTTCTAAGATGAAGTTAGTTTGGTCTTGTGGGGAGTAATGTAACCATCCTTCAACTGCTCCTTCTGATGAGAAGATAGACAGGGGCATAATCGGAACTAGTCACGTCACGTACTCCATATTCTTCTTCAGAGGAGGATGATCCTATTGTGCAAAGACAAGAGGACAACTAAATGCTAGCATCTTTGTTTGCTCGGAAAAAAGGAAAGGAAATATTTAAAACAACACAGATGAAGCACTTCTCAAGGACAATACCACTTTCTCATGATAGTATCTAAAGAGTAGCACAACACCAATAGAGATGACAAAGCTCAATCATATGGATGAAATCCGTGGGCGAGTACCAACCTTTGTCAGGAGGCTTATTGTGTAGAGCATACAGATCAAGCACTTCTCTGAAACCATCTGTTGTTATCTACTATGGTTGCCATGCTTACTATATACTCCTCGATTAGTTTAATGTTTCCAACATCTTCTTGTGCAGTTCCACTAAAATATATGGTATCTTCAAAGAAGATCCCTGTTTGCACAAGTAAAGATAATTACATATTACATTAAGAGTGGCATCAAATCAGTGGCAAAACAATTTCTCATTCCATCCATAGCAATAAATTAAGATGCAAAACTATATCATTACCTGTGTCATCACAGTTCCAGTGCTTCATTGCAGCACCAGGAGTTGATTTTTGTTTTTCTTCCGCTTGTTCTTCCTGTTCATCACTTGGTTCAATAACAGACATGCTTCGCCTTCAATTTAAGATTTGGCATGTCAATTAGGGAGCACAAGTATAGCACTAAACAACGACATAAATTTTTCTGATGAAAGTGGCAAAATACAGGCCAACAGTTGTGAAATATCCTTATCTTACCTCAATGGGATATTACGGTGCACATACAATTGGAAGTCTTGTCTCCATTTTTGCAGTTCACTAAAATCAAGCAACATTACCTTACAAGTAGCACAACATATGAAAGCACACTGCATAATCATGTGAAAGAAAGCTAGTACTGACCTCTCATGACGCGGAATTCAAACAACTCACAAGAAGAAGATCTGAACCAAATTTGCCAACACGGATAGGAAGTAAGATCTCCTCTTGTGCAGTTCCACTAAGGTCAAGCAATCAAGCAACGTTGTCGGTGTGACATATTGGTTGAACTGCACAAAACACTCTTAAACAAAAGTGTTTTGTGCAGTGCAACAAATGGTCACAATAGCAACGAGGTGAAGTAGATAACCCTGTTGACACAGAGGTACAAAGGAAACAACTAGTGGTCAATAACGATGGATGACATAGAAGCCAACAAAAAGAAGCATCTAACGTATCTAAATGGGAAAGAAAGCTTGATAGTAACATTTTTCAAATGGTAGCATTGATTAATATTAACAGAGAGATTATATTAACAATAAAATTCATTAAACATGTAATTTGCTTTTAACTGTGGCATTGCATCAATTTTCGAGCGGCATTATTAGAGGGTGTTTGTTTACAGGGACTTTTTGGTGTAGGGACTAAAAAAGTCCTTGTCAGTCCCATCTAAACCAAACAGGAGGGACTTTTAGGGACTAAAAGTGGGCATTTGGGACTAAAGAAAGAAGATCCCGAGGGAGAGTTTTTTTGGGACTTTTTCCAACAGTTGCCCTTGCCCCGCATCACACCTTGTCTCTATTAGTTCATTACTAGGGGTAACATGGTCTTTTATCATGTTATTTAATAACCTGTAGTCCATGTTTAGTCCCTGGAACCAAGCAGGTAGGGACTAGGGACTTCTTAACCAAACAGGGCCTTAGATTAATAATAGGTAAAGAGTTGCACGGGACAGTGGACGCACCAGCACCATGTGCATCTACCGATGTATGAAGGGGTCATGCACAGTCTGTTGCAACAGAGAACAAACAACCAAGGAGCATATTTGTGTTAGTCCCAGTTTTGTTATCTTTAGAAACCGTTCCCTATGTGAACAAAACAAATCTAGTCATGCTCAAACTCTACATCCTTGTCCCCCAAAACAAAAAGATCAGTTCGTTACACATGTGCATACTGCATTTGTCATTGTTTTCCCTTTTCGACCAATGTAGGTGCTGCATAGCCAGTCTGTACTAGTACTTTCCCCCTTCCTTTCCTCTTTGAACCACATCCTAGATTCATGCTATACAACTTTCCCCACTACGTTCCCCCATTCCTTTCCTCTTTGAACCACGTCATAGATTCATGCTATACAACTTTCCCCACTACCTCCCCCCTTCCTTTCCTTTTTGAACCACGTCCTAGATTCATGCTATACAACTTTCCCCACTACTTCCCCCCATTCCTTTCCTCTTTGAACCACGTCCTAGATTCATGCTATACAACTTTCCCCACTACTTTCCCCATTCCTTTCCTCTTTGAACCACGTCCTAGATTCATGCTATACAACTTTCCCCACTACTTTCCTGATTGATCCAACACCTAGATTTGAGTGTAGAAGCGGAAAACGCCCACATGCAGCTAGAGCAATGCATGTGGAATAAGTAAATTATATCGTAAGGTTCTTGGGGTGTGGTTCGGTGGGCGACCGGAGGCCGTTCGGCCCACACTACGTACGGCAGCGAGGAAGAAGGGGTCGGAGGCCCTCCCACGCTGCCGCTAGGTGAAAGAGAATAGCTGCGCCGGTGGTGGATTCCCTCCCTCGCTGACGGTGACAACGTTAAGCCTCCTTCCCTTCCCGGCAGACGGATCCCGCCGGCTCTTTGACCACCAGTGAGGGGAGAGAGAGAGAGGCCAACGAAGTCTTTTTTGGATCTAGAGAGGGTGAGAGAGTGTGAAGAGAGCAACTACAAGCGCTGAGGCTCCAGTGTGTATATATATACTGGAGAGAGAGTGTGAAGAGTGCAAACCCTAGAAAACAAGCGTCGAGGCTGCAGCGTATACGTGATGAGGTGATTATATGGTCACTACGAGATCGTATAGCTTCGTATCCATCCATTTTGACCAGTCAAAGAATCCTCCTGGCACCACCCCAGCTCACTTTCTCTCTCTGTCATGCGGGGCCTACCTGTCATTGGGTGGAAGAAAGAAGTCGAATAAAAACAAAATTATGCTCAAGTGTAGTTATCCAACCCGAGACCTCAAGTTTGATGAGCGAACAAGCTAACCAGCTACACCACCCTCCCGTTATGTACAACGAGAGGAAAATAACCTTTTATACATTCCTGCATTCGTGTGACAAGCATGCCGTGTTTTTTTTGCGTGTGAGTCATTGGGATTTAAATCATAATCGTGGCATGTGGCTTTGTTGGTAACATCTTTTGGGATTTAAAGCAGTGTTGGTACTACATAAATAATTAAGCCTTAGTCACCTTACCTCTCTCCATGTAGTACATTGTGTCCCACCAGTCAGAGGGTGAAACCAACAAATTAATAAGAAAAATTAGAAGCGCCAGCGGTGTATCTTACCTCACACATCTCGCTACTGCTCGTGAACACTATCAAATTGATCCCTCTGTTCACTCACGTACTATTTTAAGTGAATCCTTATTATAACATGAAGACAATTTTGGGCACTTGTATTCGACCTAAGTCAGTGTGCCACCGTATCTCGTACTACTCCCTCCGTCTAGGTGTAATCAGTCATGTTAGAACGTGCAGCGGGACCAAGGTGCAAGCATATTGGAGGAGGAGAAACTTGACCTGTCCTTCCTCTAATCAAAGCCCTGATTTCTGTCTCTAAACGCAACAATTAATCCCAACAACTAAAAGATGTCATTTTAGCTACCATGCAGGGCCACGTATTAACTCGCATGCAAGCCGACTTTGATTTCTTGACTGATTAACGCGTAGTTGCACTCCATGCATCGGGTTTCCGAGGGAGATAACAAGGCAGAGTAAGCGTTTGGTTACATTGCTTAGTTCCAAACGCCTAACCTTGCCCGGCTAGGCTATAAACTGTTCTTCCTAAGGATCCAAACACTCTCTAAGTAACTCGCACAATATTCCTATTCTATGAACCTGTGTGTGCGTGTGCGTGTGTGTTTAACAGCATGTGTCTGTTAGAGAGAGCGACACATCGACCTACTCCTACAGAGAGATGGTGTGTAGTGTACAATTTAGCCACGAGAGTCGGTGCATCCTCTTCCGGGCGCCCAGTTAGGACAGGTGGACCACTGGCACGTCCGCTCCTGACCAGCCTGGCCCACCCAAAGCCCCTCCATCGCCCGCGCACGCTTCCCATCCGAAACGGTCAGCGCCGCTCCAAAGAATCGGTGCTGCATTCATGCCCGGGCAGAGCGGATGTGACTGATCACTGGCGCCTGCATTGAAGAGAGAAGCAGGTTCAAGACTGATGGTTTCTTCGTCCGTCCAACTTACTACTGGGTCTATGTGATTTGATGGCTCATTGGTCATTATTACTGACGTGGTAGGACTGCTGGATGTCCCACGCTTTCGGCGAAAGGACGTAATACTATATTACAATTTTCTCCATTCTTACAGCGGAGGAGTGCAAGGGCAGTGAAAACACGCAGGCTTAGTGATTACATGGCCCACCTGACATTATCACCATATTTTCTAGACACCATGCGACACCTAACTCTTTATATAGTACTCTACTAGTATAGTATGTATTGTAATTTATCAGCTAGATAAATTTGTACAATGCTACGAAGCTTCCAGCTTCTGTTTCATGTATCTTGTGTCCAAGGTCGCCCGTTGCAACATTTCATCAAATAGAAAGGAGACTAACATGCATGCTATTGCATCTCAATGATTGACAGATCATAGCCAATATGTACTCCCTCCATTCCAAAATAAGTGTCTCAACTTTATGCAAACTTTGTACTACTACTAAAGTTGACACTTATTTTGGAATAGAGACAACTAAAGAAAAAGATCCATGAAGTCCCTAGCCCTTGAGAACCGTAAACCCTAACCAGGCTTTAATTTGTTGGCAACGTTGGAGCTTCTGAAGAAATGAAGTTTGTAACCCTTTGACCATCGGATCATTTTGTGGAGTTTCACCAAAATCAAGATGAGCATTCATGTGGCAAAGAAATTGAAGAAGCGTGATTAGAATAAGATTACTGGGACTAGTTGATGAGACATAAACTCATCACAAATACGGTACGTAGAAGCCAATAGAGGTATGTGCGGGGCAAAGAGGTAGAGAAATATCCACATGGAGTGATGGGCAGCTGGAGCAGTGGTGCAAGCCGGTTGTAAAGGGAGTTGTACCTGAGGGATGTCAGGACGTAGCTCAACCTACAGGAGGGTGGCGGGAGGCGGCAACTGCCCACATCGCGGCAGTGAGCAAGGGACGAAGGCAACCTCACCGGCTTTGTGAGAGAGAACGGCGGGGACCCCTGATCGGGACATGCCGACAGTGGGTTTTCGCCATTGGCGACGATGACCGCATCTACACTAAGCATCCACCCCTTCCCCTAGCGGACGTGATCCGCCAAGATGTTAGACATGTGGCCACATTCATTTTGTGCGAGGGAATGTAAAGAGAGCAACCCCAGTAAGCAACTGTGTAGGCTTGTCCTGCCTGTGTATATAGTGGAGCGGTTTCCTTTTCTCTCCATATGAACCTATTTATATTGCGTATGTGCCAATGAAGAAAAAAACTTTATTTATAAATGACGCGGCACCTACTACTCGTTCTCCTATAAACCTTGCGCTTGGCATCTCCAAAATATTAACCTTGCGATTGGCTCTTCGCCTCTTTGGGAAGTCAAGCAATAATAGTAATGCAGTATATATCATTCTGGCTATATGAGACCGAATGAATTGCTGCACATCCACCACGTGCGCGAGGGTCAAGGGGCGAGGGAGAGTGCGTACTATTACGTCCGTTTCAATATGGACTACATACGGAGCAAAATGAGTGAATCTACACTCTAAAATAGGTCTATATACATCAGTGTTTGGAGTATGTACTAGTAGTTCATATTGAAATCTACTAAAGGACATATATTCCAAACAATATGATAATCTCGCTAACCAAGGTAGGGACGAGGAGTAAACGTAGGGAGTAGGAAAATTTTCTCTTCGTCCTGCGAGCCACCGCGCGCGTGGGCGAGGGAGCGGGCGTAAGGCGTAGTACTACTACCTCCGTCTTGGTCTATAGGTCACCTTCGTAGTTCGTGCCAAATTTTCACCAAATTTTTAGCTAACAAAATGTTAATGCATGCCAACAAAAATTATGTCGTTGCATTCGTATTTTAACATAGTTTTCAATGATATAATTTTTGGTAACATGCATGAATGTTTTGTTAGTTCAATATATAGTCAAAATTTGACACAATATACAATGGGGACCGATAAACCAATATAGTACAATGAGTAGTAGTAAGCAAGCTTCACCTCGTCCTGCGACCCACCGCGCCCGTGGGCGGGGGAGACGGTGTAGTAAGCAAGCTTCTCCTCGTTCAGCGAGTTGACGTGACACATCAAAAGTAATACGTACAGAGCATCTCGAGTGTATAGAACCTTGCCTCTAAGGTTGGCCGCACATGGTTTGCCTCATTTCTAACATAACGCGTCAAGTCGCAATTTGTTTGTCCACCCGTGGTAGACGATCCTCCATCAAGTGGACAACCAGTACACGTGTCAAATTAGCACGTGGGCTGCCTTTTCATACAGAAATGAGCTCCACCGTGTACCCGCGCAGGTGTGGTTGGGAAAGAGATGGGAGTACGTGCGCCGTCCGTGCACCTCTTCTCTTCGTGCACATCCCCCACCTACATGGGTGTGTGAGAGAGAGAAACAAACCTAGACAGATGACGTGTGTGTTCATGAGTGTTTTTTGTTGGGGGCGATTTCATGAATGTATTTGTGGGAATATGTGTCGATGACATCTCAAACAAAATTTTGCATGCAATGTGTGTGAAATAGAGGCCTGTCCATATCATATATAGAGGGGGAAATCCACGAGAAGAGAGGGAGGGGTCATAGATATCGATAGAGTCAAAGAGAGGATGAAGTGGGTGGGTGTGAGATCGATGAAGGGAGCCATTGAAATTGTGTGTGTGCAAGTCAAAGATATAGGGCGACTGACCAACTCAAACGTCAGAGGGCACAGGGCAAGTTTGCATGTGGCAGGGAGACATGACTAGATCACTCGATGCATCCGTGTGTGTGTGGGGGAGTGGGGGGAGGGGGGAGGCAGAGGCCTAACTAGAGAGGTAGAACGACTCATACGTTTGTTGAGAAGGAGAGACCCATCTATGTCTTGAGGGAGAGCGGTCGACATCCATACATAATTGAAGGACGGGAAATAGGTTGGGATAGAGAGAGAGAGAGGGAGAGGGGTAGAGTGCTGGATGGGTGATGGAGTTGCTTCTCGAAGATGGTGGGAGAGGCCTACTAGACAAACTGAGGGTTGAACTGCAATATTATAAATAAGAGTGGCGATCTGTTTCTGTGTGTGCCTGTGCGTGATAGATCTGTCGGGATGCATGCATGGATGATGAAGGGGAACCATGTGTTTGGTAAGCAAACCTAACTAGATCAGTAGATCCATTGTTGTTTGTCAGAGGAAGGGAGAGACATAACTAATGAGGTAGATCGATCAACGCATGGGGAAAAACGAGTTATAAGGACCTAGCTAGCTATATATATAGCGGAAGATCGGTCGGTGTACATCCATTTGTTAGAAGCAAATAAGGCCCAGCGAGACGGATAGACAGAGAGAATGGAGCCAGGAGGTGGTGCGAGAGGCCGAGCGACTAGCTAGATATGGGTGGTGAGATCGATGAAAAGAGGGGCAAGATTTTACACGTGTGTGGGACCGTATGAGAGACACGAGGCATGGACACAGAAAGGAGGAGGTAGAAGGTGCGTCTATATGTTGTAGGCAGACATCACTGGAGAGGTTTATCGATCAGTGTGTGTCGGATAGGAGTTGTGGAGACTGTGGGAGAATGACCTAAAGAAAACAAATGAATGTGCGTGATGGATAGAATGCTGAGGGAGGGGGAGGGCGAGGAGGGCGTGTGCCGGTGTGCATGCACAAGAGAAAGTTAGTTCTAGCTACAAAGGTTAGAGGATTTTGTGGGTGTAAGAGACTAACAAAGATCATAATTTGATATGAAAGTGGATTCATATATTTGAATAGGAGATCATAGTGTTATAAACATGTGCATGCATGAATATAGCAGTGATGCACATGCTGTGGTTTTGCACAAGTTATACCATAATGTGATAATGCATGGCGTTCGCAACTCACAGCTAAATATCGAACAATCTAAACCATACTATACATCGAACAATCTCACATTTTATTTGAATTTGTGACAATGTGTGGCGTTTGCAGCTTACAACTAAATATCGAACAATCTAAACAATACTATATATGGAACAATCTCACATTTTATTTGAAATTGTGGTAATGTGTGGTGTTTGCAACTCACATCTAAATACTTGTAGGCGTAGGGGGTGGGGCACCATACATTATGTGATAAACACATTATACATATGAGATACGATTTAGATTATGAAGATCTAGCTAGAGCTTGAAATGTACTGTGATCTGAAAACAACATAAAGTGGATTCAAAAAATCGAGTTCGAGTTCATATAGTACACATAGTTCATATCTAACTCGAGAGTAATCATGTGGAGTGCTGTGAAGATAATACACAAATGATGGTTTAACTTGACAATAATGATGAATGTAGATCTTATTAAAATAGAGAAACGAATTCAAATGGTTTGACTTCACAACAATCATTATTGTAGATCTTATTCAAATAGAGAAATGAATTCAAAGTTAGTTCATATTGAAGCTACCGCTTCAATATGAATACACCAAAACGCCATGAATACACCAAAACGTTCATTTGAGTAGTAGATTGCATGCATTATACACGTAGCGAAATATTTTAATTGAACATAACATGAATTCAATGTTTTGAATGACATTTGTAGTGCGAATTGATTTGGTATAGTACACGGGACTAGACTCTCTTGTCTGCTGTGAATTGATTTCTTTTCGTTTTGCGTCGACGGAAGTACGAATTGATTTGGTACAATACACGTTAGGCTTGTCCGGAAATTTCAATCCGCGCCTTGTTACCCCGAAATATTTAAGATATATCTTTGTCTTGTTGTGCTCCGACAACTCCCTCCATCTCAACCCGTGCCTTGCTATTCCAAAATTACAATGCGTGCGAAAACTCCCACGTTCTGTGAAATCCCGACACGTGAAATTCCCGTGATACCCTTGAATTGAAAGAACCGCCTAGGTCAAATCAGTGGGGGTACTTTCGTAACTTACCGCACATTTCGGATAAGCGCATCCCTAAGCCATGGTTCCCCACTCCCATCCCATCCGCCCACCCATTCATACATCGAGGCCGCGAAAACCCGCGAAGCCCCACACCCTCCTCCGTCCGCCACCCAGCCGGAGCCTCTTCCCCGATGACATCATCCATAGCAACACCTCGACGTCCCTCATCCACCGTACTGGATGAGGATCCGTCATCAATCTCGTCGTCCCCCTGGTTCAGCCACCCCATCCTCCACCTCCAAGGAGCTGCCCCGACGTTCCCCTCATCTTTCGCGCCACCTTGCTACACCGTCGTCTTCACCTACACCATCGGAAGCGCATCATCATCACCATTTCCTCGGATTAAGCTGAGGCCTAATTGGCACCACCAAAGAGGTTGTACACTAATCGTCGCATTTTCTTCTTGATTTGATCTCATGGTGCTGCCGGCACTCGATCCCGAGCCGACACAGCGCGGCTCCATCCACGGTGGTGTCGCTGGCTGAGGGAGTCCTGGACTAAGGGGTCCTTGGGTGTCCGGCATGTTAGCCATGGGCCGGACTGATGGGCTATGAAGATACGACGTGGGAACGATTTGTCCCTGGGCTGGAAGGTGGTGGGCGATTCCCTTCGCCAGATACCCAGCCGCCCGAAGCACGGCGACGTCCTCCTCCTTGACGGAGGAGGCCATCCACTTGCCTTGAACTCCGGATCCGAACATGGTTGGGTGCTTGCTCAAGTGGGAAACAGATGAGAACTTGGGCGCTGTAGCTCAAGAGTGGAAGGGCAGAGGAAGAGAGAAGGCGTGCGTGAAAAAAAGGGATTCTTATCTCCTTATAAAGGCAGTGAATATTGAACGCCTCCCCACTCGCCTTGAAATTTGCCTACTCCCAAGGGCTGTATAAACGGCACAGTTGGGTTACCCACGCCCGTATTGATGAGGATCCCGCAATAAGGGGACACAATCTCTACTTTGACAAGACGTGCCAATGGAAATCACATCTCGAAACACGAGATGGCAGACAAAACAGTTCGATATAGTGATCGGGCAGACATGATGTCATGTTGTAAAAAAGTTGTCAACCGAAGGGACTCGTGGAATATTATATTCTCTCTACGGTTGTGTGTGGTGTTGTGTTATAGGTCCGGACACGTTCAAATACATCCGACGACTATCTTGGAGTTCAGAGGGAGGAACCCGCCTTGCAATGCCCAAGACAGATCTACGCACCGGATACATTGTCATTGAAACCAGGTTCAGGGGCTACTGAGGGAGTCCTAGACTAAGGTGTCCTTGGGCGTCCGGCCTGTTAGCCATGGGCTGGACTGATGGGCTGTGAAGATACGAAGACCGAAGACTGCACCCGCGTTCGGATGGGACTCTCCTTGGCATGGAAGGCAAGCTTGACGACCAAATATGTAGATTCCTTTCTATGTAACCGACCTTGTGTAACCCTAGATCCTCCCAGTGTCTATATAAACTGGAGGACTTAGTCCGGAGGAGAGATACATTACCATAGCCATACAAGCTAGGCCTCTAGGGTTTAGCCATTACGATCTTGTGGTAGATCAACTCTTGTCATACTCATATTCATCAAGATCAATCAAGCAGGACGTATGGTATTACCTCCATAGAGAGGGCCCGAACCTGGGTAAAACATTGTGTCCCCTGTCTCCTGTTACCATCGGCCTTAGATGCACAGTTCGGGACCCCCTACCCAAGATCCACCGGTTTTGACACCGACATTGGTGCTTTCATTGAGAGTTCCACTATGTTGTCGCCAAAAGGTTTGATGGCCCTTCAATCGTCAATAATGACGCTGTCCAAGGAGAAACTTTCCTCCCAGGACAAATCTTTGTGTTCGGCGGCTTCGCACTGCGGGCCAATTCGTTTGGCCATCTAGAGTAGATCGAAAGCTACGCCCATGGCCATCAGGTCAGATTTGGGAGCTTGAACTACGTTGCGGACATCCGTGGAGACTTGATATTCACAGGATTCGAGACCGCGGCTACCACTCCTGGTCACCCCGAGAGACATGGCCTAAATCTGTCATCGGACTGCATCAAGGAGACAGCTCCCATAACCGATCTGGCCTTAGATCCGGAGCAGACTGCGCCATCCAAGGATGGGAAGCTCAACCCCGCCACGGAGGCCACAAATTCCCCGGTGTTGGAGCCACACATAGACTTGATCTCACATGATACCTGTGCCACCGGAACTCCGGACTCGTCTCCGGCCGTAAGTTCCGAACCATGTGCCACAGGTTGCTACCATCACTCTGGATTTCTACATGCACTCCTTACATAATCTCACTATGTTTTATTCCTATGCATGTCAGTTATTGTACACAATGGAACTGAGCATGTAGAGCAAAAGAGACGAGCCTTGCGTGGCAATAAAATTTCATGCAGACATCGCTCCATGGTAGGCGCAAAGGCAGCCCCCCGTCCACCCATTTTTGGATTGTAATCGAGAGGAAGATATCTGTTCTGAGGGGGATTCAGAACGAGAAGACCACTCCTATTTACCCCCTGAGGTATTCGCTCTAACTTGGCATGCTGATGTTGGTTATATCATGCGTATGGTGCCTTGCATTGCTTACTTCATACATCAAATATGTCATCTGCTTAGTTTATACATGCTTTGTGTGAATGCCATCTGTTTAGTTTATTCATCGTTTATGTGAATTATGCAAGGCCATCTTGTTTAACCAGGCATCATATATGTGAATTTTGCAATGCCATCCTGCTTATCCAGTCATCTTATATGTGAATTATATTAGACATCCTTTTTTTTGTTACGTATTACATTTGTCAACAATGTTAGTACATTCAACTACTCTTCATGTGCATCAGCCATTTGACACGGTGATGGAAAATTCTAGAGTGAAAACAAGGTATTCAGTGCAGACTATGCTATCTGACGAAGCGCATATCTCGCTGGTTACAGATAGCTCCTCAGAGGAGGATTCAGAGACAAATTACTAGTCCTATTTCCCGCCCAAGGTCTATGCTCTAACTTGGCAGGGTTATGTTGCTCATATCATGTGTATGGCGTCTTGCATTGCTATGCCATTTGATTAGTTTAGACATGCTTTGTGTGAATGCCACCTACTTAGTGTCTAATTACCATATATGTGAATTATGCATTGCCATCTTGTTGCAAGACATTATGTATGTGAATTATGCAATGCTCTCTTGTTGCAACGGCATTATATATGTGAATTATCCAATGCCATGCTGTTTAGCCAATCATCATGTATGTGGATTATATCATGCTATCACTTTTTTGTATTACGTGTTCCATTTGTTGACAACATTGTATATTCAACTACTCTTCCTGTGCATCAGCCATTTGAAGCAGTGATGGAAGTATCTGGAGTGAAAACAAGGTATTCAGAGCAGACAATGCTACCTGCTGAAGCAGACATCTTGCTGGTTACAGAGATCTCCTCAGAGGAGGATTCACACGCTTAAGACTAGCACTGTTTCCCACCTGAGGTCTATGCTCAAACTTGGCAGGGTTATATTACCCATGTCATGCATGTTGTCTTGCATTCCTTAGTTTTTACATCATATATGGATTTCCATCTGCTTACTTGCTTACCACATAAATCGTATATTTGAATTATATCATGCCATCATGTTTACATACACAACATGTATCAGAATTAAGGCATGGCAACCCATTTAATAAAGACATCATATAGTTATATCATCTCATCCTGTTTAGTGTTTACAGTCATCATATTTTGAATTTTGTCATTCTATCCGTGAATTATATCATGCTATCATGTTTCCATAGGCGGCATGTATGTGAATTATGCATGCCAACCTATTTAATAAACACATTATATAGTTATATCATGTCATCCTGTTTACATAGTCATCATATCTTGAACTATCTCTTTCCATCTTTTTTAGTTAGCCATCATAATGTGAAATTGTGTGATGCTATCTTGTTTAGTTAGCCATCATATATGTGAAACTGTGTCATTCTATCATGTTTGGTTAGACAACATAAATGTGAATTATTTCATTCCCTCTTTTATTCCCCACTATCCATTGCACCTGTCTTATCATACAATATGTGTACATTCAATCACTTTTATTGTTTATTAACCATTTGAATTGGAGAGGGTGATGGCAGTATCTAAGGGAGTAACAACACGGTCTTCAGAAAAGATAGTGCTACCAGTTGATGCAGATAGAACCACGATTGTACTCGCCCGAGAACCAGCCCCACCACACATAACCCAGACTCTCGCAGATTGTACCCCTACCCAGTAGGACAGAGAACCAGCTACTCCCCTTCTAACCCCAACCCCAGCAGATAGTAACCCAGTTCCAGTTGACACAACACCGTCTCCACCACAGAGCACCCAAACACGATCAGTTAGTAAGGGAGCTGCAATGCCCAAAGCACGAGGACCACCACTCCGAATCCTAACTCAACGCTTAAAGGAGAAGAAGAATTGTTCTCAGTCCAGGTTCTGTAGCTATGATTCATACTCCTTTGCTCTTGCATCACTGTATTTACTCATACCAACTATTTTCAAATTTGAAGGATGGAATTGAAACTCCAATGGCGCAACAAGTATGTTTTAAACCTGTTTCTTTAACTGGTTTGCTGTTGTAACCTATTCTATGTTGATTTCAGTTTCAATTGAATAAACAGTTATGTTCTCATGTCATGCACATTACAGTGTTGTTATTGCTCTATAGTTTCCCACACTTATATTCTGTCTATTCTGCTTTGTCTTGAACAGTTGTCTTGAACAAATATTATTTGAACTGTGTCTCTATCTTGATTTGGCATCAAAAAATTAGAATGATATAGACCATAAAGTGACCATGGTACATAGATATATGTTTGTTTCATGTTGTTATCCTGTCCACTTTACTACTGAACTGATTTACCAAAATGAGTTTCATGTACAACATGGTAAACCTGTGATGTGTCTGCTTGTTTCTCTTTTAGAATGCAATGGTAAAGGAAGTAATGCAGAATTAATGCAGATAAAATATTGGAGAACAGTACCCCGTTATGCAATGGTAAAGGAAGTAATGCAGATAAGGTTCAAGATAGTGAGACATCCCTGTTGGTCTCTAAGAAAGCTGATAAAAACTATCTTGACGACAGTGAGAGAACCCAAAAGTCCTGTCTTGATGTAGTGTTTGAGTTACTGGCCACTACTACTGGCACAAGCTTTTCGAACTCGCTGCCTGAATCAGTTCGTCTTCTTGAGTCTCAACTTCAAGTTGAAAGACATCGATCAGATGTGCTACGACAGGAAGCTGAAGGACTGAGGAAGTCCCTGCAGAATTCAGATGCATACTTTCTGGTGCTACAGCAAGCGCTAGAGGATTTAAGCGCCAAACAAGAGAAAGTTAATAAGCTTGCTAAGCATCTTGCCGGCATTATGGGTACTCAGGATATTGTTTCTTGAGATATTCTGAAGTTGTTTCAGTTTTGGACTTGTTTTGCTGCGACATTTATTTGCACTGGTCGCCAACTTTGACAACTAGTGTATATGATATGCTGCTTCGTTCCCCATATTTGCACTAGTGGCGAACTTTGATGCCTAGTGGATGTAATATGTGTAATAGCCGTGACAGCCTAACATAAGTTTATTCCTTATTTATTTCCTTGTTGTCTTGTTTATTTTTTTGCTTGTAGTCAGTGCAGTTCTTTTCCCGCGGTTTGGCCGCAATAACGTATTTTTTAAAACTAGGCTACAATAACCATGCGCTACATATTTACTGTAGTTTCCATGGGCCTACTACGGGCCGTAGAAACAATGGGCCTTGTAAGGGCCGTAGAAACAATGGGCCTTCTATGGGTCGTAGCATCAATGGGCCTTATACGGGCCGTATGATCGATCGGGCAAACAAGGGCCAATAACAGACCGCATTATGGGCCGTAAACGGGCTAGATTTGGAATCGTTCGTTCATGGGCCGACAATAATGGGCCATCGTTAATTGGCCGTATTTGATGACGCTATGAAAACGGCCCAACAGATTAACGGGCCGCAAATGGACCGATTGTAACCACGGGCTGAATTTGGCCAATGGGCAGAAAAGGCCAGTAATGAGCCGTAAGTAACCGAATGCTGGAAATAAGCCCAAGAATAAATGAGCCCTAAGAAGGCCGAAAGATAACACGGGTTGGAAACGGGCGAATGGAATAATGGGCTGTTAGTGGGTATGAAACGATACACTGTTCATTGCGGGCCAGATTCACTACGGGCCCTTAATGGGCCAAGAGTTACAAATGGCCTCGTGTGGGCCGAAAGACATCATGGGCCATACATGGGCCGGAAGTTACAATGGGCTGGAATCATATTGGACGGCCTAGATGAAGCTACTTGGCTTAATTCCGATAGGCCGTAATGGGCCGTGAGTTAGCGGGCCGTAAATGGGCTATATAGGAATAGGATTACCGTGGGCCAGCCCTTACCTTTTGACCAAGTCAAATGGGCCGGCCTTTTCACCGGAATGGGCCTCTGTTGGGCCGTGCCACATGTTGACCTATCATAGGCACCTCCTGTCCAATGAATGGATGACATGTGTCCCAACGATGAGCCAACACGTGTTTCCTCCGGCCAATGACAATTTTACACGTGGAAAATTCTCATTGGTCCGGGCTGTTAACGAGTTATCGGATCCAAAACCGGACCCGATAGCTTAACGGCGACCCATTACGGTGGTGCCACGTGTCGGTCACCCTTAATGAAAGCACTTCCATGATGTGCGATTTATCGTCATGGAAGTGGACACTTCCGTGATGATAATTTTGGTAATGTCATGGAACACTTCTACGACAGCACATGTATGACTATCTTGATTCTGTCATAAATTTGTCATGGATGTACATGCATGACAGAAAACGTGACCTACTGTGACAAACACGTATCATCACTGAAGTGTATTTTTTCGTAGTGATGGCCTTCCAATATATCGATCTTTATGTCTCGACCATTTTGAGACTCCTCGTCATGTCCGTGATCACATCCGGTACTCTGAACTACATTCGGTACATCAAAACACATAAATTCATAATACCGATCGTCATCGAATGTTAAGCGTGTGGACCCTATGGGTTTGAGAACTATGTAGACACGACCGAGACTCACTTCCCATCAATAACCAATAGTGGAACCTGGATGCTCATATTGATTCCTACATATTCTAGGAAGATCTTTATCGGTCAAACCGCATAACAACATACGTTGTTCCCTTTGTCATCGGTATGTTACATGCCCGAGATTCAATCGTCGGTATCTCAATACCTAGTTCAATCTTGTTACAGGCAAGTCTCTTTACTCGTTTCGTAATGCATCATCCCGCAACTAACTCATTAGTCACATTGCTTGCAAGGCTTATAGTGATGTGCATTAGCGAGAGGGCCCAGAGATACCTCTCCGACCGTCAGAGTGACAAATCTTAATCTAATTCTATGCCAACTCAACAAACACCATCGGAGACACCTATAGAGCATCTTTATAATCACCCAGTTACATTGTGACGTTTGACAGCACATTAAGTGTTCTCCAGTATTCGGGAGTTGCATAATCTCATAGTCATAGGAACATGTGTAAGTTATGAAGAAAGCAATAGCAATAAACTAAATGATCATACACTACTATAGGATGCTGCTAACGTGACACTACGATCAGAGACCCTTCGAGAAACTGTGTGCGATGCAATGATCGCAAACTGCGGAGTAGGAAAACCGTCAGAAATGTATAAAACGTTTGCGATGATGGATGCATCAAACATGGTTCAGGTTTTAGTTGCATGTGCGATGAAGGGCATACGGTTCAGTTCAATTAACTGTTTGCGATGAGGAGGAATAAAAGAAACGGGCAGCCAGATGAAGGTGTGTGCGATGTACAGGATACAGTTCACTCGGATGAACTGTTTGTGATTCGTCAACACAAAAGAAACGGACAGCCCGATCAAGGTGTGTGCGATGTACAACATATGGTTCATTCGGATGAACTGTTTGTGATTAGGCAAGAGAACAGAAACGATTCAATATAACAAGATGTGTGTGATACGCGGCAAATAGGTCTGTAATCAGAAATGTGTGCGAAGACTGATAATAACGCAGACGATTGCTTCTAATAAGACATATGTGATATGCTCTGTCTACACAACATCTATTGGCCATTGTGGGATGGACGGTCATCCGAATACGTGGCATACAGTTGATCCATCCGACCTATTTGTGATGCAATAGGCCGTGTGTGTTGTGGGCAAACGCTTGCTAGTATTCAACCGTTTGGGATTGATGAATTCATCACCGACGTGATCCCTAGTGTGGTCCATGTTCATCTGATCATCATCTACTTCTTGTGCTAGCCCGCTAAGTTTCCATTAATTGATGGCGTTTTATGAATACACCACCGTTTCCCGCCATTTCATCACCTGTTTCCCGCCACCCTGCTATATTGTGCATAAGGGGCACGCGACGCACGGAGTCGACAAGCACAGCCTGTAGCACATCCACCTTTTCCAAGCATGCCAACCCACCAAAGCGGCGCCTCTATCATCACCCCCGTATCAGCTGTGCGGCGCGCCGCGCCTCTCACTTTGCGGCGCTACAACAGTCTCGCCGTGCGGCGAGCCGCAGCCTCTTGGTGCTGACGTGCCTAGCTTGCTCTGCGGCGTGCCATCGATCATGTTGTGCGGCGAGCTGTAGCCTGTCGGCGCTGACATGCCTATCTTGATCCGCGACGCTCAAGCGCCATGCGCCAAAGGTCTTCTCAACCCTGGCGATGACGCGCATCACAGCATCGTCCATCGCGTTGCCGGGGAGCGCCCTTTTTCTTTCTCATGAACCACGGGAGCGCCCAGCGCCCAGAAGAGCAAAGCTCATTTTCAAAACAGGGTCAAGCGGCGCATTAAAAAGGGCTAATCTTTTGTTACATCTGGCACGAGATAAAAAAGAGAGAGCTTCGTCTATCGATGAACAGCAGATTGACGGAGCTCTTGGCATTGCTTTGTTTTTCTCTCCTTTCCTATCAGCGAGTTCCGATCCTTTTGTTCGAAATTTCTTCGTTCGTACCGAACCACTTGCAGAATCAAATCCAGTTCCACAAGATCCTATATCAGCTATACATCCTCCTTGCATTTATGCCGGAGATGTCGCCAGTGCTATGGGCTTTGGGTTATGTAGATCAAAAATGATGAATGGGATTGTGGCCCTCCACTCGCCGCCAATGCGGAAGGATGCCGCTGAAAAGAATGGAATGCTGCTTCGCTCTGCTGGATGCATCAGATCCCATATAAGAAGCTCGCTCTTTACCCGATCATTCAAACATTTTGTGGGCGGTGCGCCTGCTCTATTGTTGCGTATCAATAGAAGCCTGCTCATGCTGCTTCGGCGGCGCTTTTTCGCCTTCTCTTCGCTCTGGACAGGAGCGCTAATGGACACGGGGAGGGAGCAGGCGAAGCATGTCGTTCGTAATGGAAAGAAAGACACCACTACTTCGCCTCTTTGTTGGACCGCCGGCGTGAACATGGTGGTCTCTGACCAGGACCAGGAACCAATTCGAATTTGGATCTTGACATGTCGGTTGTTTTTAACCGTAGGCATCTCACCAGGAAGTTGGTGGGCTCATCATGAATTAGGTCGGGGTGGCTGGTGGTTTCGGGATCCCGTAGAAAATGCGTCTTTTATGCCTCGGGTATTAGCCACAACTCGTATTCATTCAGTAATTCTATCCCTTCTTCATTCTTGGACCTTGCTTCTGAATATTTTGACTCTTCCATGATGTGTCTTAGGAACCTTTTCAATACGGTCCGGATTGCTAGCTCCCGTTCATAGTTCCGCTACAGACGATACACGAGGAAGATTTTTATGGCGGTTCTGCCTTCTAATTATAGGCATATCTCTGACTCTTTTTTACCAGATGAAGCAGGAGGCATCGGTCCGTAGAACCTATAAAAAAGAGATGGTTGTGGCGCGAAGTACTCTTGTGCACCTACGTCACTCGGCTCGCGCGCAACCCCGCCCCGTTATGTTATGTTATGGAAGAATTTAGCTTCTTGCTGGGCTGGTTATTCAGAGCCAGCAACGAGCTGCCGGATTTCGTCCCGTCCGTAGCGCTTTGGAAGTCACTCTGGCGTGGCACTGCTGGATACTTCTGATCAATAGGAATAGGAGGAAAAAAAAGCTTATGATGAGCATCTATTGGAGTCGATCATTTCCAAGATCTAATTCTAGTTTCTTATTATGTAATGGAAACGCCTCACAATCTTCAGTTTTACGCTTACGCTTAAGGGAAGAAATGTTCTTGGTGGATGCAGGCCCTGGTACCCCAAAAATTTGTATGCAAGATGAGCTTACAGGACTGCCAATCAAGCGAGCCACCAGGTTTGAGAATAAGGTGGGATCCAAGAATGTAGTGGCTGGTGAATCACTGATCAAAAAGCGGATTTTTGAGAGATTCTTCATCGATCTAGTGGCCGGTGAATCACTGATCAAAGAGCGAGCAGCCGCCAGGTTTAATGATTTTGTGGGATCCCTGGATGTAGCGTCTTCTTCATTCTAGTGGCCAGTGAATCACTGATCAAAGAGCGAGCAGCCACCAGGTTTAATGATTTTGTGGGATCCCTGGATGTAGCGGCTGGCGAACCGCTTCTTCTTCCACAAAGATTCAGACAAAACCGAGCTTGGATAGAACTGAAGAAGATTTGGCGAACGAAGAAAAAGGTAAAAGGGTTTATTATAAAAAAAATCAAAGGAGGTTATTCAGTAGCCATCGCGGGTTTCATTACTTTTCTTCCATTCAAAAAAGCTCTTCTAAAAAAAGGATAGCGAATGATGGATTCACCCATTGATAGCATTAACCCTAAAAGGAGGGATATTGTGATAATAGCGGCAGATCAAACAAGAACTTGATGAAAAGATAGAAAAAAATTATGAAAAATCCGAAGCCCACCTTAATCCATTTTGTTGAGGATCTTGCACTTATTCTGGCCCTATATTTACATAGCCAAGAAAGGCTCTGGCGATCATGCGTGACTGGCGGAGCGCCTATCGCCCTGGCACGGCACTCTAAAATGCATGTTGGGTTGGGCCAGCAAGAAGACTTCGACTAGGGAGACGAAGAATGGAATTGAAGAAGGCAGCATAGTCTAAGATAACAGAATGGAACACCAACCAACAAGTAAGTGGTGGATTTGGATGGAGTCTCGCAGAAGAAGAGTACGCGCGCTAGCGCGCCCCAAGACGTCAGTCCTTTTTCTGCTTGCTGGCCAAGGTCAGTTTACTGAATCCCCCTTCCAAACACCAACCCAATCTCCATTCCTTGATGAGAAATGAGCAAGACCATATGTTTCTCAAAAATATAGCCCCTATATAAACCTAGCCCTTACTACCCGAACTTCTTACCTTCAAATAGGACTAACTGCCCGAACCCGCTTGCTTATCTTCTACGATCTAATTAAGTTAAGCAGTGGTTATTTTTTTTTTAAGTGACTAGAACTTCTATCAACTACTATTCTAGCACCCAGCTGTGCCATGTGTTTATTCTATTCTATTCTATTCTTCAGGTATTCCTTTGAATAACTCATCTTTTCAGGTAAGACAATTTGAAGATCTTCTTAGTCAGCCTATCTGTATTCTTATCCTCTAGTGCGGATCCAATCAGATTTTATAAAGCCAAGGCCTGACATCCATTGTGGGGATCATCTTTTATCGGGAGACATGGCCTGGTGGTTTCTGATCGAGATTCCTAATCAATAGGGCGAAGAGCTCTTCGCATGATCTGGTCCTACCTTTTGTCTACGCTATTTTTTTGTCCCTTCTCAGCTGCTGTCCTTACTCCGGATAAATTGGAACACATTGATTCCATTCGTTCCTGCCCTTCGCTTCAGGCCATAGTGCTTCTGAATTATTTCTATACCCCTTTGATGATGCAGCCTCTGACTCTCGTGGGTAAACTCCTACTTGATTAGTTAGAACTTCTCTGTCTCAACTCGTGGACCTATCTATCTTCTTCTTTTTAAGAGATAGGGGTTTGCTATTCTCACGGATTGCTCATATTTATTTACCCCATTGAATAGTTTTTGCCTTGTTTCAGCCCTTCCTTCATCTGAACCTTCCAAGTACTAATCTATCTTTATGGGGAAGACCCTTCATCTGACCTCCGGGCTACCCTGTCAATTGTAAAAATTAGTTGAGTCGTGTCTCGCAGTTAGTTGAGTCGTGTCTCGCAGGAGCAAAAGGAGTGAAATGAGGACATAAGCCCCCTCTTCCTTCTAAACTAATTGCTTTCGCTTGACTCTTCCAGTAAAAAAGTATACTGAGTGGTTGAAGGAAAGCGAAAAGGAATGGCTTTTTCATGTACCAGATCCGGTGAGCCAGACATCAAGCAAAAATGGACATACAATCAAAGAGTAAGGAGCAGTTATTTGAAATGACGGGTGGATTGGTCAGAGCTGCAAGGAGAGACTCGGTTATGGCGCGATAAAGAGCTTGCTTCAATGCTCGGATTCAGGTAGAAAGTAAGAGCAGTAGCATATTCATAGGAGAGCTTTGTACTTGAAATTAGTAGTCCCGGTAGTTGGAAAAAAGCTCTGAATACAGATTCAAAGCATCAAGATAGGTAGTCCTATCATTAGTTGGCCAGTCATAGCAATTTAAGTAGAAAGCTTGCTTCGGGATCAGATCATTCAACTACAGCGGTAAGGCCGGGTAGGCTTTGAGGAACATTGGGGGTTCCTTATGTTGTGACTGAGCAGATATGTCTATTGTGCCCGGCAAAAACAGATTTGCAAGGAGTTTGCCAAAGGTTTTCTCATTCGAAAAAAACAATTTCAAGTATATTTTCCTTCTCCATTCTCTGCTCGGATGATTGCCGCTTGTGTGAATTTCATTGCTGTGGGTCCTGTGTGTGCTCGAATAAGATTGTTTTAGGATTCTATTTAGTTGAATTTCTTGACTCCGCGGTGCTGGTTATCGAGTTTATGGCGCCGCCGACCATCCAAAAAGTCAAAGATGGTGTTGGCATTTACTTATTATGCTCTCTTCTAATAGTGGTCCCTTGGTATTCAGGTTGTAAAATCCTGATAGGAAAGTCGACTGTTATACCTTGTTTTTGTAATGGCCTATCTTCTTTAAAAAGCCGAAAGATAAGGATTTCGCAAAAAATTTGCGTTCCTTTTTTTTTGAAAAGAAAACCTTACCATTTTTGGGCCGCTATTACCATTTCCATTTCCCGAACCTAAACCTAACTAATACTTAGTTGTTTCCATTTCCTCATCTGGTGATAGATCCTCATCTTCTTTTGGCTCAAATCCCTTTTCATATCCAGGGCAGGCTTTAGGTACGCTTTAGTTTGAAATCATTAAAGATATGCTCGACCTCGTTTATGTCCATGGTATCATCGTACGTACCTTCTACTATCAACCAGATGAGATAGGGCTTTGAAAGGTCAGAGTCAGTCTCCTCTTTTTCTTTTAGGTCGTTTAGCAGTTCCCCAACCAGCTTTCTCCCCGAGAAAGCCTTCCTGAGATTCAAAGAAAAAGGTTTGAAGGTTGATCTCTGGGATCAGTGATAGTTCGGAACCAGCAAAGGGAGGCTGAAAAGCCGTAGTGCTAACGCACGCCCTGTAGTTTTGAAGCTAAAAAGACAGCAGCGAGCTCCGCGTCGAAAAGCGAAGCGAGCCGCGCTAGCGCGCCACTCTTCCTTTATGAGCGAGACTCTTTCCAGATCTACCGATCTAAGAACACCGCAAGCGAACTGAGCGAGCCATGAGGCGCCTATCGGCAAGGCTTGGAAAAGCCTTAAGTTTAGGCTCCCTTCCTTCACTGAACTGATTCATCTGGGTCCAAACCTGCTGAGCTAGCTAATTTTTCCTTTACGAGATCTCGGCTCTTCGGAATGATTGGAGAGAGCCCCGCCTCCTCTTGGTTGGTGCCGGGCCCGAGAGTGATGGGACTACTTCCTTAAAGAGACTTTCGTTCGGGCCGGCAGGAGGGGCCCTGATCTATCAATTGAGGGAGCAAAAAATAGGCTTTGCTCCCCCTTTTTTAAATGAAGAAAGAAAGAAGGGTCGAAGTTTAGACCGCTCACAGTAGTTCTACCCATAGAAAAGATCATGAAAGAGGCGATCAGAATGGTACCCGAATCCATTTACGATCCTGAGTTTCCAGACACATCGCACTTCCGCTCGGGTCGAGGCTGCCACTCGGCCCTCAGACGGATCAAAGAAGAGTGGGGAACCTCTCGCTGGTTTTTGGAATTCGACATCAGGAAGTGTTTTCACACCATCGACCGACATCGATTCATCTCAATCTTGAAGGAAGAGATCGACGATTCCAAGTTCTTTTACCCCACTCAGAAAAAGTTTTCCGCCGGACGACTCGTAGGGGGTGAGAAGGGCCCTGACTCCATCCCAAACAGTGTACTACTATCGGCCCTACCAGGCAATATCTACCTACACAAGCTCGATCAGGAGATAGGGAGGATCCGGCAGAAGCACGAAATTCCTCTTGTAGTGAAAATAAGATCGGTTCTATTAAGAATAGGTCGTCGTATTGATGACCAAGAAAAGTATGGAAAAGAAGCAAGCTTCAACGCTCCCCAAGACAACAGAGCCCTCATAGTGGGGAGGGTAAAGAGCATCCAACGCAAAGCGACCTTTCATTCCCTTGTTTCGTCGTGGCACACCCCCCCCACAAGCACCCCCAGGCGAAGGGGAGACCAGAAAACGCCTTTCGTTTTCCCCCCTTCAGCGGCCCTAGCCGCCTTCCTTAACAAGCCCTCGAGCCTCCTTTGCGCCGCCTTCCTCATAGAAGCCGCTGGGTTGACCCCGAAGGCCGAATTCAATGGTAGAGAAGGCTTTAATAAGAATTTGGCCATGAGAGACCTTCTTAAGTATTGCAAAAGAAGGGGCCTGCTGATAGAGCTGGGCGGGGAGGCGATACTAGTTATCAGGTCAGAGAGAGGCCTGGCCCGTAAGCTGGCCCCCTTTAAAAGCCATTCCTTATTAATAAGGATTTGGTACGCGCGATATGCCGATGACTTACTACTGGGAATCGTGGGTGCCGTATTTCTTCTCATAGAAATACAAAAACGTATCACCCACTTCCTACAATCCGGTCTGAACCTTTGGGTAGGCTCCGCAGGATCAACAACCATAGCTGCACGGAGTACGGTAGAATTCCCCGGTACGGTCATTCGGGAAGTCCCCCCGAGGACGACTCCCATACAATTCTTGCGAGAGCTGGAGAAGCGTCTACGGGTAAAGCACCGTATCCATATAACTGCCTGCCACCTACGCTCCGCCATCCATTCCAAGTTTAGGGACCTAGGTTATAGTATCCCTATCAAAGAGCTGACAAAGGGGATGAGCGGAAGAGGTCATCTACTGGACGCGGTTCAAGTAGCGGAGACTCTTGGAAAAGATGGACTAAAAAGTCCCCAAGTTAGCGTATTATGGGGGACCATCAAGCACATCCGGCAAAGATCGAGGGGGATCTCGTTGTTGCATAGCTCAGGTCAGAGCAAGGTGCCATCAGGCGTTCAACAGGCAGTCTCACGATCGGGCATGAGTGTCCTGAAGAAGAAATTGTATAATCCCTTTGGTCGGAAGGCGGCGGGGGAAGGAAGGGGACACTAGGCGGGATCTTTCAGCAGCGAATTCCCCATACAGATAGAGGCGCCAATCAAAAAGATACTCCGAAGGCTTCGGGATCGAGGTCTCATTAGCCGAAGAAGACCCAGGCCAATCCACGTGGCCTTTTTGACCAACGTCAGCGACAGAGACATAGTAAATTGGTCCGCGGGCATCGCGATAAGTCCTCTGTCCTACTACAGGTGCTGTGACAACCTTTACCAAGTCCGAACGATTGTCAACTACTAGATCCGCTGGTCCGCTATATTCACCCTAGCCCACAAGCACAAATCTTCGGCACGGAATATAATCCTAAAGTACCCCAAAGACTCAAATATAGTCAATCAAGAAGGTGGTAAGACCCTTGCTGAGTTCCCAAATAGCATAGAGCTTGGGAAGCTCGGACTCGGTCAAGATCTGAACAAGGACGGAGCACTCAACTACATGTTTAATAAGTAGTTGTCTTTTTCTATTTGGATTTTAGCGAACAGGCGTTTACATGAGATTAGTTGAGTAGGCTTGCCTTATCTGCTATAAGATAGCTAGTTGTGGGGCTTTCGAAAAAAAAAAAAAAAGGCTGAAGGCTTCGCTATCGCTCATGGCTTGTATTGTAGTCGTAGTCTTGTAGTCGGCCCTCCATGCCTCTTTAGTCTTTCTAATCCTGAGGCCTTTTTCCTTCATTCATTTTGCGGTAGCTTACGCATCAGAAAAATAGAACCTTTCTGGCCCGGAAGATCGCTGCTTCGCTTCTGGCGACTAGCTTCTACCCACAATGGCTAAAGCTACCTTGAATCAATCAATGAATGAATGATTCGTAACCCCCATGGGTTCGAGGACCCGTTGGTCAAAGGAAAAGGGGGGTCCAGATTCCAGGACGGAGCCGTATGAGGCGAGAGTCTCACGTACGGTTCCTTTGAGAAGGGTGTGATACCACCACCTATCAGGCCCGACGAGCGGTCCACGGAGCTGCATCCCTACTCACCCGGTCTATGCACATCGCTCTTTCCAGGAGGTTGGCTGCCTATCCTAGATCTTCCCATTTCCAAGAAGATCCCTTGTTCGATCTGGTTTAGTATCAAGGTTCTTCTTTTTCTGTTTCTATATATATGGGTCCGTGCAGCATTTCCACGATATCGTTATGATCAATTAATGGGACTTGGCCGGAAAGTGTTCTTGCCTCTATCATTAGCTCGGGTAGTCCCCGTTTCAGGTGTTTCAGTCACCTTTCGATGGCTCCCTTAATGTATGTGCCAGGAAGTTTCTTCTGAAGGGGGCTACTCCCCGAAAATGCCCCGCCCCTTGTTCGTTTGTCGTTGGGGATTCATTGCACGTTCTGCGGTTATAAGTAACGTAGCCAGCCTAATTTCTAGAATAGGGCTGCGGGCAGGAGGGCTTTGTTTGTGCAATCTTGCTCGCAACACCCTCTCCTCCGGCGAACCTGCGATCACCGCCTCTAACTGAATGCTCAACTGAGGTCGTGTACAACAACCTTAACTGCCTCTCACACTCATGTATTGCGTGAAGATTGAAAAAGTTTTGAGAATGTCAAAAGTATGAAACAATTGCTTGGCTTGTCATCGGGGTTGTGCATGATTTAAATATTTTGTGTGGTGAAGATAGAGCATAGCCAGACTATATGATTTTATAGGGATAACGTTCTTTAGCTATGTTATTTTGAGAAGACATAATTGCTTTGTTAGTATGCTTGAAATATTATCATTTTTATGTCAATATGAACTTTTGTCTTGAAACTTTCGGATCTGAATGTTCATACCACAATTAAGAAGAATTACATTAAAACTATGCCAAGTAGCACTCCGCATCAAAAATTCTGTTTTTATCATTTACCTACTCGAGGACAAGCAGGAATTAAGCTTGGGGATGCTTGATACGCCTCCAA
>NW_024116990.1:0-9684 GCF_003073215.2 Triticum urartu
GGCATTCCTCGAGAATCAAGCGGCGTGCGCAGCGAGATAGGCAAGGCGCCTCTCTTCAAAGGAGTACTCGGTGCTCTCTAGCAAACACAGCTCTGGCTTGTCATTGGAGACGCAGACAGGTGCAGCAGTCAGAGCAGGCGTTGTGGTCATTTGCATGGGAGAGGTCACCATCATCGGCGTCTTGGGAGTTGGTGCTGCGAGTATCTTGGGAGTTCGGTTCTCGCCTTCGGTACCATTGGAGGCAGACCGCACGGGCGTCGCTGGGTTGCTATTTCCGGGTGCGATCTGCGTGAAGGGTTTACGAGGGGTTTCAGTCTCACCAAGAGTACTTGCCTTGAATGATAACTTCTTGATCGGAGGACTGGCAGTGCCTTTGCTTCTACTACCTGAAAGCGTTTTTTTTGTTTTCATCAGAGATAGTCTGTTAATTTGAAAGTAAAGAAACTGAACAACTGCATCAGCTATGGTTAAGTGAACTTGCCAGGGGACAGAGTGCCACTATCTTCTGTCTTCTTGGCTGAACGGACGGATCTTGACTGAGGTGTCACTGATTTTGGAGTTCGCACTGGCCCACCGCCAACAGACAGCCTCCGGTTTGTACCAGCCGAGGGGTTTCTGGTAAGCTTCTTCCCGCTGTTCGACCTTGATGAAGGGCTCGGCTTTGATCCGTACAGCATCTCCTGCTCAGCTTTGAATTGATCCTCAAGCTTCTTCTGATCCTGCAATCGCTCACCCATCAGATACCATCCGCAGATGAACACAGATGCAAGTGCAGAAAAAGTTAAGCAAAATATGAATACCCTTTGCCTCTTCTTTTCCTGCTCCTTTTCTTCACGAACTATCCTATAATCATCAAGCATCGACAAAAGACTAACCTGAAATGTTGAATGGCATGAACCTTTGACAGTATAGAAACAGATATTGTGTTTACTCACAAGAATAGCAGTGAAATTACGGATACATACACCATCATAAGTAAACTCAGTGCCCCTTTCTTTCTCCCAAGCTATTACTTTATTTGTAAGAACGTCTACAATTCCTGCTTCATGCAACAATGAACCGATCAGCAGTAGCATTTTAAAAATAACAAGCAGAAAAACGTAGTTAGTAAGGGTCTTTCACCTGGTATCTTGTTAACCAAAACACGGGCTTTTTCAGCTCTCTTAAGCATAATATGTGCACCCCTCCCAGCATTATATCGGTTATCGTCCTAACATAACATGTAGATAGCGAAATTAGTAGCAGTTGACATAGAAAATTTTGTCATATAGCCTGGATCAAATCATCAAACACAACCATACTTTGCTGTAATCCTCTAACCAAGCTTCCTCCTCACATGCATTTAGCCACCTTTCAACTCGCTCAAGAATATCCTTCCTGCTAAAAGCGTCTTCTTTAACTGTAGCGATGTATGCCTCGATTTGTTCCAGAAGAAGTGAGGGATCAATAGCACCTGCAATGAAACAACAAATTACAACATTAATAAATGATATCAACAAACACATCTGTTTGTATCTGAATGCTGCAGCAGAGAAATTTACAGGAAAAAAATCCTTATTCTGCCAGAATCCAGATGCACCAAAGCATGTTAGAAAGCTAGAAACATACCTGCTTCAATTGCCTCAATTGCCTCGATATTGAACTGAGTTTCATAATGTTCATCCCCAACTAAATGTGCTCGTCGACGATGCTCTTCTAGTTCTGTTTGCTTCTTAAGAACTAAGTCCTTCATTTTACTGACTTTCAGTTGCTCAAGCCTCAGTACCTCAGCTTCTACCTGCATCAAAGAATATCATCTCCACTAAGCTAACCAAGAAATACAATTAAAGCAAGTTCTGCAAACAACACATTGACTCACAAAGTTCATGACGTCAATGGAAAGGGCATTGGCCTCTGTTATTTCAGGTTCTGATGCAGCAATATTGCATGTTATATTCTGGAATGACTGTTGCTCTTCTATCGGCGTATCCATAAGATTCCATAGTTCCAGCATTGTAGACGAGAGGTCTTGAAGCTGTTAGAGCTAACAGAGTTAAGGGCCGAAAGCAGTCATATGATGATTTTCTAGGTTAGAACTGTAAGGTGCTAACCTTCTGCATCCTTTCAATTTTTGATTCCCGTAGTCTCTGTATTGCCAACGCCAACCTCTCAATTGTGGTGTTGCTTATGTTCATTGGTACGCCATCCTCATCGAGACTGGGGTGTACATCAGATATTGTTTGTTTGAAGTCAACGGCAAGTACTTTACATAAGGAATGCAAAGTATTCAGGTAATCCATTACTTGCTTTAGCCGCTCACTCTGCAAGATATTCAGAAAATGGCAGAGCTAGCATATGTGAGAAATAGAAAATGTAATCAGTGGGTACAAAGGGGAAAAGGCATGAATATGAACCTTCTCTTTCTCTAGGAACTGCAGCTCCATTCTTAACTCTTCTAGCCTTCTGCAGGATAGATCAGATTGATCCACAGGTGCTTTAAAAGGGACAAAATCTGCAGGTCTGATCTCAGATGATATCTTCTTTATCTTGCCTATAACATCAAGAATCTGATTCCATCTTTCGACCTTTCTCTTCTTCATCTCTTCCAGATATGGGACGATTGCACTTAGCTCCTCCCGTAAGCCACATCCTTTCTGTGTAGAATGAAGAAAAGATATAATGGAAAATACTCATTATTGGTGGAGTCCCAATAGGAAGCATCAAGCATTTGAAATTAGTTGCATTAACAATACATGTGGAGCGAACATGAAACATCATTATTCTGAAGTTGTGTTCTACAGTCAAATTGGTCTGTTAATAAACACAGCTGCCTCGTTAGGGTGAAATCAAAATGTTATGGCTGCAACCAAATTTGCATGAGACTTAGTTTTCCTCTGCATGTATTGGTTGGAATCGCTAGCATTATAAACCCATCAGCCAACTTATTGCTGACAATTAGGCATACTTGCAACCATCTATGGAATAATTCGTGTATTTATTTATTTATTTGAAAGAGGATTCATATTTCAATATCCTGCTTTCTCATCAGATAAATGAAATGACAGAAGTAACAAAAACAGATGGCTGTCCTGGCAGGAATTTATAACGTAGCTAATAGCTAACCTGCGTGGCACAGAATTAAGTTCCTAACACAATTAGGACTGGCTGGATAACAGAAATTGTAGGGACCCGAAATTCATTTACACAGTGTACACTGCACATAATTAGCACAGTAGTTTTTGTCTCATCAGCACAAGTTCCTTTGCGGTGTTCGAGAAAACAACAGGTCGAGCAGTGACCAACCAACCTGCCTGACGAGGACGGGCGGCTCGGCCATGGCGGAGCAGACGGCGGCGAGCGCGGCCTGGGCGTCGGCGATGGCCTGGCGCAGCTGGGCCGGGCAGCGGCTGGCCTGGTCCACCTTCCTCCGGTAGGCGTCGAGGCACTCCTGCTGGAGCTCGAGCAGCATCGTGTCCCTCGCGGCGCCCTGCTCCCCGATCTCGTCCCAGATGACCTGCGCGCACGCACACACGCAACCAACCACGAGCGATCATCACGCATACACGCACACACACCCGCCGCAAAATCACACCACCGCGGTACGTAATCGAAGGGGCGGGGGGCGCACGCTCTTGGAGCTCCCGCATGAGGGCGCCGCACGCCGTCTCCATCTGGAGGAGCTGGTCGCCGGGGCGACGGCCGCCGCTCATCCCGGTCCCGGCGAGGGCGCCGCGGCCTGCGAGGGGGCCGAATCGAGGGGGATCAGTTAGGGCCTGCCGCGGCTTAATTTCCGGCCCCGTGATTACGAGCTCACTCACCAGTGTGCGGCGCCTCGGCGTGCCGGCGGGCGGGGCGGAGGGGCGGGCGGCGCGATTGAGGTGGGGATGGGTGCGGCGGAGGAGGAGGAGGGGAGGTTTGATTTGAAATGGGTTGGGAATGGGGAGGGAGGCGATTGCGGGGCACGCGGGGTTGGCGTTTGTGTTTTCGGGATTTCCGGGGAGGAAGAAGGGAACTGCGCTGGTGGTCCCCACTCGTTTCGAATTCGCGTCAGGACCCGTCGTGGGCCTCCCGTTCCCCTTTCGTTGGGGCAAGGCAACGTTTGGGTTTGGGCTCGCCTCCTTGTCAATCTCCTCTTTTCTTTGTTTTTGAGAAGATGGCATAGCTAACCACTCATGTCAAGTGGTCAAGCTCCTCTTTTCTCTCTGCACATTCTCATTCTCAAAAGAAGAAGAAATCTATTAATTCTCAAAAAAAAAATCTATTCTCATTGTTACTAATCGCACTTTTCTCAAAAAAAAAAAAGCAATCACTCTGTCCATTCTCATTCTCAAAAGAAAAGAAAAAAACTGCCTAAAAACAAATCACTCACTCTGTGCATTTTGAAACTGAACTCGAAACCCATGCCAAGAATAAATCGAACCGAACAAATTCTATGGTTTTTACGGTATCTGGTTTTTGATACGACACTGTTTTGAATTTTGGTCTTTTCGTATATACCGAAAAACCGATCGGTTAACTGGATTAAATGAGGTCAGAAATATGTTTATATTTCTTTGAGGGAGCACTGTGCAAAACAGCCGATCACATGAGCATGTGAGCTTGTCTCGCTTGCATTGTCCAACATTCACAAGCCGAAGCACAGTTTTATATAGACATCACATTGGCCACATGATGTCTCTACTGTTAAAGGGGAATGCATACGTCGTCCTCGTTCATACGCAACTACCAATGGGAAAATAATTTGAAAGTTGAACGTCGAATCAATTTGAAAATCAAGTCATTAATGAATTAATTAGCAACACAATTTAATTACATGTGCAACTAATTAATCCAATTAAATAGAGATTTTCCGTGTGGAATCAATTATCAAGTCATTAATACAATTATTTAATTACTAGGAAGCCGGTTAATTAGGCCTTCCAGATAATTAGAAATAGGGATTTAACCCTATTTTGCAGAATGGTCTACACTGCTCATAATGTACCACTTCTCGCATGCCACCACTCTTTAAATATTGTTTCATCCCTAGCAACTTCTCGCATGCCACCACAACATTGTTTCATCACGTAGAAAAGCTAGTATAAAAGATTAAAAGGAGTTGTTGCCTGCTCACTCAAGCCCACAGAAAAAGTTAATGGGCAGACCAAAGGCCCAAAAAAGCTTGTAACTTGTTTTTTTTTTTGCAAGAGTTAGATTCGCTAAGCATGTCTGTTTAGTTTTAATGTTTTTGTAACAATGTCTTGGTGAGGATGGACAACTCTAAATGATTGTAGGGTGGTTGATGCTATACGCTTAAATGAGGGACATCTATGGTGGTGGCTCCTGTTCTAAATGATTGTAGAGTTATTACGAGAGTTCGGGAAGGTTAATATTGAGCATTGTATCACAGAATCAAATGTAGTTGTTCATGAGCTAACTGAGTAGGGGCATGCAAACACCCCTTCCGTATGGGTGAATGCACCTCCGGTTTCTATTTGTAAAAGATTTAGCAGATAATGTAAGCATTATTTGAGTGTAATAAAACTAACCATAAAGGCCTTTAGTAAAAAAACATGTCCATTTTTATTTTTAGTTTTTTGGTACGTAGTCATGTTTCTCTATAGAAAACATGCTAAACATGCGGAAATTGCTTTTGAAGATCTAGCTCCATGCAGACCTCCAAATATAAATTTAAAATTCATGAAAATTCATATTTTTACATTTAGAAAAATCTGAAGAAAAAAATAGAGATAGATAAATGCATAGAGCCCAAATGTGTAAATTTTTAGGACGAAATACGTTAAAATGGGGAGTGTGCAAAAAAGACATATTAAGCTTTTAACACATGATATTATTCATTCTTCAAGACCATGAATTTGTCTTTTCATACAGATCACATCTCAACGTATTTCATCCTGAAACTTTACACGCATATGTCTCACGTCCTGGTTTACTTGTACAATTTGTTCAGATTTTTTTTGAAACCGAAATTTTCAAATTTCATTTTTTTTCAAAAAAAACAGCCTCCATGGAGGCCGACAAAAACGGCTTTCTCTTAACAAAGCAAAGCATGCATATGCAAATACTTAGGAAGGGAGGGAGTACATAACTAAAACTTACGAAGAAGCCACAGTCCTTAAACAAGTGTCGGACACAGATGCGATGTTTGACATTGCTTGTGATGATATTTCTATGTTATCATCACAAGAAACCATTAAAAGAAACAAGACACCCATAGTGGCACACACGATGCGATGTTTGACATTGCTTGCGTTGATTTGAATTTATTTTTCTATGTTTCTCAGAGAAACCAAAAGACACAACGTAGAAAACGAGGCACTTTTAAAACCTGAACACAGACAACTTCGCCAACAACAATAAACTAAACCAATTCATGATCTGTCGGATCTGCATTACAAAGGGCACAAGTGTTTTCCAAGCCAAGAGTAGTGTTGCTGTTGTGCAGACTAAACCAATGTCACTGCAGTTGCTTATTACGGGTAAATTGGAGTAAAAACGAACAAAAACAAGGATCCCTCAGCAGGAGCTGGCACACTCCTGCTCGTGAGCAAGTCTCGGGCGAACAGCTGAAATCCCAAAAAAATTAACTTGTACAGGGCGGTGGCAACACCTTGTCATCAAGCATTCTCGCTGGCGATCTTCTCTGCCTTGGCGATGACTTCATCGATGCCTCCAACCATGTAGAACGCATGCTCCGAGATGTCGTCGTACTTGCCGTCCAAAACACCCTGGACGTTTCATCAGGCATGTTAGCAGAGCGCACACAATATAACCAAGCAGTCATATGAGAAACAGTTATTCTTAAACAAGCAACTGCACACAAAAGAGTGTCTCAAGTTGCTGAGTAAGATGGATCATAAGCAACAGAAACGTAATAAGATTTGTGCAATGTTCATGCTGCATGGGCTGTCCACAGGTTTGCAAGCATGTGGCAAATACCAACTAATTTTCATGACCAGGCACTTCTAAAATAGTGGCATTACTTACTGTTCTAAAAAGAACTACCATGGTTCAATTCTCACCTGGAAACTTTGAACACCCTCCTTAAGATCCACGTACTTCCCTGGAGCACCAGTGAAAACTTCAGCAACGTGGAAAGGCTGGCTCAGGAACTTCTGGATCTTCCTTGCACGAGCAACCGTCATCTTATCATCTTCACTGAGCTCATCCATACCCAAAATGGCAATGATATCCTGAAGATTCTTGTAGTTCTGAAGAACCTTCTGGACACCACGGGCAGTGTTGTAGTGATCCACACCCAGAACGTGGGGAGAAAGCATTCTTGATGTCGAGTCCAAAGGATCGACAGCAGGGTAAATGCCCAGCTCAGAAATCTGCACAAGTAGCTCATTACAGTCATGATGTGCATGTTGTGTGTGCGTTGAATAATGATCATGTACAAAGGATGACGGACAAACCTGTCGTGACAACACAGTAGTAGCGTCAAGATGGGCAAAGGTGGTAGCAGGAGCAGGATCCGTCAAATCATCAGCAGGCACATAAATAGCCTGGACAGATGTAATAGAACCCTTCTTTGTCGTCGTAATCCGCTCTTGCAGTCCTCCAAGATCGGTGGCAAGAGTTGGTTGGTATCCCACAGCAGATGGAATACGTCCAAGGAGAGCAGACACCTCAGAGTTTGCCTGCCATTTAAGAGTAATAAAAGATAGAACTATTAAGACTTGATAGCAATGGTAACAGCAGGTTAGAAAGAGAAATATTGTTCAACAACACAATATGGAGCACAGAAACAGAGGTGTCAGTACAAGAAACGCCCTGCAAAATTTACCTGGGTGAAACGGAAAATGTTGTCAATAAACAAGAGCACATCTTGTCCTTCAGCGTCACGGAAATGTTCAGCAACAGTCAAACCAGTCAGACCAACACGAGCACGAGCACCCGGGGGCTCGTTCATTTGCCCGTAGACAAGAGCACACTTGCTCTCAGCCTGCCACAGAAATCATTTTGTAAGGAAAGATAGCTTGCATATATGAGCTTCAGAGCTAAAATTTCAAACTCCATAACAATTACCTGCTTCTCATCAAGCTTAATGACACCACTTTCAATCATTTCCCTGTACAAGTCATTACCTTCACGGGTACGTTCTCCGACACCAGCGAAAACAGAGAAACCACCTAAGGAAAACGAATTAACCAGGTACAATCAGTAAACCATAAGAAGCAGCTACACAATATAAACAATACAACTTTGTAGAATACCAACCATGGGCCTTGGCAACATTGTTGATCAACTCCATAATAAGAACAGTTTTACCCACTCCTGCACCACCGAAGAGACCAATTTTGCCACCCCTTTGGTAAGGTGCAAGCAAATCCACGACCTGTCAGATACAGAACCATCACACTACGATTAACACTTGTTACATTATGACACATGCTCACACTGCATTTAATCGTTACATGAAATATCCTAAGATAGTCACGGTGATAGTGAAATGTTGTACCTTAATTCCAGTAACAAGAATTTGCTGCTCTGTGGCTTGCTCAACAAAAGCAGGGGCCTCACGATGAATAGGAAGGAAGTCGTGTGTCTCTACAAGATAGAGATGTATCAATAATAACAATGGTAAAAAGACATGTACATGAAGGAACTCGTGTAGTGTCACTTACTTATGTCACCCTTGTGGTCAATTGGCTCACCAATAACGTTAATGATACGTCCAAGGGTGGCCCTCCCAACAGGCACCTGAGAAGGAGAAACAACTTCCAAGTCAAACAAATGAAGCACACTGCAGGTGAGTACTCCCTCCGTAAACTAATATAAGAGTGTTTAGAATACTAAACTAGTGATCTAAACACTCTTATATTAGTTTACAGAGGGAGTATGATTCAACTTCCAAAAAGAATACCACCGATGTACATGTATACATCATATACAAGCAGAGGCTCTTGCAGCAGGCTGTAAATTAATCCATCTAAGGACACAGAAACCAAGTTTCTAGTATTCATTAGGCCACACATGATATAGATAACTGTAACAAACAGACTTAAAAATTGAACTAGTGGCTACAGGCCTATGGAGCATCAAAGTTGAACCTAGATATATCACACAGATGCACATATGAATCATAATTAACTTCAAAGGTTTGATAATCGAACAGCAGACTACCAACACCCAACCACAGCAGTCAGAACTTGTGAATAATACGTATACAAATACCAATGTTTAACAATCTACACAGATCCTACGGAACACAACAAGCAATCAACGTATATGTAATGATGGAAGATAAAAGAGATGTATATCCGACACGTGCCAGTCGGATTCGTGCATCCAGATCAAATCTAACCCCGCCAGATCTACATTTCATCAGATCGGGCACGACAGGAAATGCAGTTGCGGAAAGGGCGGGCGGAAAGGGAGATGCGGTGATTACAGTGATGGGGGATCCGGTGTTGAGGACTTTCTGGCCGCGCACGAGCCCCTCGGTCCCGTCCATGGCGATGGTGCGCACGACGTTCTCGCCGAGATGCTGCGCCACCTCGAGCACGAGGCGGATGCTGTTGTCGAGCACCTCGAGCGCGGTGAGGATGGGCGGGAGGCCCTCGTCGAAGCGCACGTCGACGACGGCGCCGATGACCTGGCAGACCTGGCCGATGGAGCCGGCGCCGGTGAACTCGTCGGTGATCTTGGCACCGACGTACTTGTCGGAGGTGGGGGGCAGCTTCTCGGCGGGGGCCTCGG
>NW_024116991.1:0-8932 GCF_003073215.2 Triticum urartu
GTCGGGTGCGTGCGGGACGTGCGGGGCGCCAAGGGACGCCGGGCATATGTCACCGACGGAGAAGGAGCTCGGCGTGTGTCGTCAAAGTCGTGATGGAGCACGGTGCGACCGGCGTCGTTGCGCCAGATTGGGTCCACGGGCTGGGTCACGCTCGTAACGACGACAACAACCGAAGCTGCAACAACTCCGACGATGGCGAAGTCAAAATTAAGAGGAGAATGTTAGGAATGATCTTGACATGCAGGATGGAGGCGGTCGTCTGGCCGCGTGAGTGGGCTGCCGAGACTTACGTCGTGCCTTTGGCCAGTTGGCGCAACGTTGGTGTGCTGGCCGACAGCAGCGGCTGGGCCATGCATGTGCGAGTTGCATGGATCAGTTAGTTGGCGTCCTCGTGGAGGGATACAAGGAGTTAGTTGCAGGTGGTTAGTGCCAACGTAGTGGCCGGGATGTACGCGAGTTAGTGGTGTGCTAGGTCATAGGCCTTGGGTGCTGGGCTATATAAGCCGATGTATTGTGTTTTGTTCGGTTTGAGCGGTGTGTAGCCATGTAGCCAGTGTAGGGGAGAAAAGGATTGAGGTGTTCGTACACCCGTGGCGGCATTCGTGCGCCGGCCGAAAAATCTTATGTCTACTGTTCTTCTTCTTCCACCTCCATTTGAGTGAGAGGAGAGGTAGCTAGAGGGCTGCGGTTCCAACAGCCTGAAGAGTGTTAACAGGTTGGGCCGCTACCGCAACTCTCTCCTCCGTCAACAGGTCAAGATGCTCCGATACAAGTACCCACATACTAAGATCGTTGCCGCCGAATTCTACAAACCTTTCCTTACATTTTTAGATATGCCGGGAGATTTTGGTGAGCTAGTCATTTATGGTAAATTTAAGTCTTCTATAGTTCAAAATTAAAGTAGCACAATGAAAACAAATATGTAACCTTTTAATCTCCTCATGGCATCTTGCAGGACTGAATAGCAGCACAACCCTCCTTGCCTGTTGTGGTGCAGGAGGCCCCCCTTATAACTACGACTTCAACGCAGGATGCGGCCTGCCGGGTGTGAAGGCGTGCGCAGATCCATCTCAGGCGCTTCATTGGGATGGTTTCTACCTCACGGAATCCGCCTACAGAGCCATTACTGATGGATGGCTCCATGGCCCATACGCGGATCCACCGATATTGCACATTGCACGCTAGTACACCTATAGTGTGTCTCTTATTCGCCTAAAACGGCATGTATACTAGGGTTAAAAATTCAGATCCGCCGGCATGGGTAAATTTCTGTCTATGTATGTATCTGGCTTGAAGCAATCATCCATTTAACTAAACTAGCAGGGAAATCTGTGTGTTTGTGTGGTTAAACTTAATACATATTTTTCTACATGTTGTTTTGTATTTTCCCCGCACTCACTGATATAAAATTTCAACAACATTATTTTCTATACGAATATGCTCACATAAAATTATATAGAATATAATAATGTTGAAAAAAAGTAGTGACAAATATAAGTATATTATTTTCACTTAAAACAACATAAACTTTATATATTAAGAAAATCTCTCCCTCTCTCTCTCTCTCTCCCCGTTTTTGAAAACAAAACCTATAAATTTTTTTTTGAAGTCAAATGGTGCCAAGTTTGAACAAGTTTATAGAAAAACTATCAATAAATATGATACCAGGTTAATATAATGAGAAACATATATAATATATATTTAGTACTCCCTTTGTCCCGTAATTTAAAGACACGATTTTCTATCAATAAATATGATACCAAGTTAATAGTTCGCATTGCTTTTCATGAAAGCCAAACTTTACAAACCTTGACCAAGTTTAAAGACAAGATTTTCTATATATAAAATACCAAACATATACAATTTAAGTATATTTCATGATGAATCTAACGGTAGTAATTTGGTATTCTAGATGTTAATAAATATTTATCTAACCTTGACCAAAGTTTACAAGGTTTGATTTTAAGAAAAATAAAATCTAATACACACTATGTATTGGGACGGAGAGAGTATTTTAGTTGTTGAAGGTTTTTCCTACAAACATGGTCAAACTATCCACCGGCTGACTTTAAAAAATAACAGGCCTTCTTTAATTTCAAGATGGACGGAGAATCTCACTTGCCCTTCTATCACAACATAGTTATAATAATAAATGAGACCAAGTCACATGATTGAGGAGTAGATATATAGTCAGTCATCATCTGGGTTCAGGACTTCAGGCCCATTTGAATTTAAACTAGTAGATCGCCAGGGAATCTCCTTTGTATTGACTAGAAAGAGAATGTTCCCTCAAAAAAAGAACAGAAAGAAAAGGTGATTATCAAATTGTCATACTTATACCATTTGATTAAGTAAAATTATTATTCAGTTGTCGGTTCTAACTAGCAATAATTTTTCTTGTAATACACCTATACAATATTATATTTATGTATATAATTGCAATGCAAATATAATAGTATCGGAGGAAAATCCCTGTATTTTTTGATACATTTCTAGTCAAAACTTTAAAACCCTGACTACATGCTTAACCATATGTGCCTTATATTTCCAGATCAAGTGACTCAGTTTTTAAAAATATATTTTTCATTTATTCGGTTGATACAAATTACATATATTTCTTTTGATAATTTGCCTTATATTTCCGTATGACATGAATACGATGGCTTTTGTTGATTAGTTGATGATATCAGCAGTGATGCCACAACATGCGTATGATACGGCGATTGACTTCTGTGAGCTGTGCATTCTTATTCTAATACTACAACAAACCTGATGGCAAACATGTAAGGATCGTTTTCACGTCTGGTCGTACGTTAGAACTAGGATCCACTAGATAATTAGTGCATGAGATTATTTAGCCTAATGTGTCTGAATGTTGTAGCTTCTTGGCCTCTTGTTTTAGTACTAGCGGCCAAGAAGCGTGGCGCACGCCGCGCCCGTGACTGATTCCATCTGTTATTTTCCAAAATAAGCAGGAAAAGAACATGTATTACTCCAGAAAATAAAATAAAAAGAAGAACACACTAACTGATTTAACAAATTAAGTAAACTGGCTGGCCTATTAATATTTTTTCATCAGCACATATTTTCCCCCTTCGTAAGAAAAAATGTGATGGACGCGGTAGCATTATGCATTTGGATTCATTCTCATATGGCCTATTTGATCAACAGTGAGATCGGACGGGATTGTTACCAATGCGTAGACCCTATAGTAGGTAAATATTTCTTGTCCAGTTTGTGCATCTTTTTCACCTACATTTCATATCCAGATCCTACTCGGCACTCTTTCATTCTCTCTCAACCATGGATTTATTTAATAAAAAAAATCAAATTTAAAATTTTGTAAGTAGTTTAAACCCCAAAACTGTCATGGCGTAAAAATGAATAGTAATTGGTGGAGAGCTTGTTTTAACGCAATATCTGTGAATGGCTAATCTGGTAATAGGACGTTCAACCAAATGCGGGTGCATATTCAGTCGTGTTAACGATATTACTATCAAGTTGGTGTGGGGGGGTATATAATAGTCACATGAATGACCAATTGTGGCAAATTAACACATTTCATCATATTTTGCATTCAAGGTGTACACAATAACGGCAATTTCCTCTTTTCGCACAACTCAACCCTGCTTCTATTTCTTGCTGAGCAAGTCAGACTTATGAACTAGTCTACTCCCTAGTTGTAATTTTCAATGGTATTCCACTTTCTAGGTTTTAATTTTCATCAAGGTGTCATTAATTAGCTACGTAATAAAGCAAAAAATGCTACCCATTTTCAAGGAAGAGGAATACAAGTTGTTCCTCACAAAGCAAAATTTATTCTAAAGAAAAGCATAGAAAATGATCACGTTTTATCGTACAAGTGTACGCCACACAATTCCTCTTTGCGTCAAAGTCACCCTGCTTTTTTTTTTGCTGAGAAAGTCACTCCCCGAAATGGTCCACTTCCTAGTTGTAAATTTCCATGATACTTCACTTTGTAGTTCTAACTGTTGATAAGATGTCACTGGTTACGTAGTAATGCAAAAAGCTACTCGAAAAGGGGCCAAAACTACAATGAAATCATTTAAACTGTTACATTTGGTCTAGTCGTAAAGAGAATTTGGGTGCATAGTCACTACTCAAATCTCACAATCTACAACTCATATTTTCTTAAATAGTAAGTGCCAACTTGATGAGTCAGTTAGTAAGAAGATATACCTGTACATTCGTAGAAAATGCACACCAAACACACATTTGGTTGACTGGAACATCATCATATAATATGCGCATTATAATTAACCTTCTCTTTGCCTTGTTAAGCACGGTATGCTTGCTTATATATAGCATTTGGAGACCAAAGCATGGAATCCCCAACTAACAAGCAGGAAGCAGCTAGCAAGCGTTGCTACAGCAGCGCAAGCAACCAAGTATGAGGCCACCTCACGCAGCGCTCCTCTTGCTATTCATCCTAGCGTACTTCCGCGGTGCCTACTCCAGTGTCAGCCAGAGCCGTTTCACATCCATAATCAGCTTCGGCGACTCCTTCGCCGACACCGGTAATTTGGTCATGTGGGCTGATCCTGTCCTTCCCGGCCCTCAACCGCTCAAGAACCTCCCGTACGGCGAGACCTTCTTCGGCCGTCCCACCGGACGTGCCACCGACGGCCGCCTTGTGCTGGACTTCATCGGTAAACACCTACATATGCACTGCCAAACTTGTTGAACTACTGTTAATCTTGCTGCCTAATTAAAAGGAGAAAGAGAGGGAGATAGATTACATATATAATTAATGGTTGCTTCATTTTCCAGCCGAAGCTCTAGGTCTGCCTTTCGTGCCGCCTTACCTTGACAAGGGGGGCAACTTCTCCGCCGGAGTAAACTTCGCCGTGGTAGGAGCGCCGGCTCTAACCCTGACATACCTGCAGGGACAGAATTTGACCGTGAACCCTCCTATCAATAGTTCCCTCCATGATCAGCTCCTGTGGTTCCAGAAACTCAAGCCTTCGCTCTGCAAGGGTAGGCTGCTAATTAAATATCAGTCCTTAATCACACCATTTTCAGAAAGCACTGTGATTATGTTCAAGTAATTTACCTGATCATACCTACGTCGTCGATGTGCAGGACAAGGTACTGATTGCTTCCGGAGCTCCCTGTTTGTCATGGGAGAGTTTGGAGCAAATGACTACAGGAGCTTCCTTGTGTCCAACAGGACTGTGGAACAAGCCACAGCTTATGTTCCCCAAATCGTTGACACCATCTCCCAAGGCCTAGAGGTACTATGCTGTGCACATAATAGATGGAAAGTCCATTCTTCCTTTAATTCCCACAATTTACTTCTCCCTCAACATGTTTTCTTTTGACTTTATATTCCTCAACACAATACTTGTCTATCTTATCGCCTTAACTTTTGTACTATATGCTGGTTGCGTCGCCATGACCATATCCAAACCAGTTGGAAATTTATGTTCTTGATTATGTGGCTAGGATCAATGGGGTTCTGGCCTGCAAAAATTAGACATTTTTTCAGCATTCTAGGTGTCAATGTTTTTCTCCACAAAGTTGGTCAAAGTTTATGAGATTTGACTTTCTAAAAAATCTATATGTATGCACTACATTATGGAATGGAAGGAGTACAAAGAATGGATGATAGGTCTATTCTTTTTGCTAACACTTGTATATGACTCACGATAAACTGATGAGTGGGCAATCCTCTGCAGGTACTGATCCGGCACGGTGCCAAGTACATCGTTGTGCCAGACATCTTCCCACTTGGCTGCGTACCCACAGTGCTCACAAAGCTTGCTAGCCCAAACAAGGTGGATTACTATCGGAACGGATGCCTGAAGAGTGCGAACAGGCTGGGGCGCTACCACAACTCTCTCCTCCGCCAGCGGATCAAACTGCTCCGGCACAAGTACCCCCATGCGAAGATCATTGCCGCTGAGTACTACCGACCCGTCCTTGCATTTCTAGATATGCCGGGGCATTTTGGTGAGTTGGTCCTTCCTGATTAATTTAGGTCTTCCGCAGTTCAAAATTAAAGTAGCATCACAAGAGCAAAGATGTAACCTTTCAATTTCCCCATGGCATCTCGCAGGACTGAACAGCAACACAACCCTCCTCACCTGTTGTGGTGCCGGAGGACCTCCTTATAACTACGACTTCAAACAGGCTGGGGCGCTACCACAACTCTCTCCTCCGCCAGCGGATCAAACTGCTCCGGCACAAGTACCCCCATGCGAAGATCATTGCCGCTGAGTACTACCGACCCGTCCTTGCATTTCTAGATATGCCGGGGCATTTTGGTGAGTTGGTCCTTCCTGATTAATTTAGGTCTTCCGCAGTTCAAAATTAAAGTAGCATCACAAGAGCAAAGATGTAACCTTTCAATTTCCCCATGGCATCTCGCAGGACTGAACAGCAACACAACCCTCCTCACCTGTTGTGGTGCCGGAGGACCTCCTTATAACTACGACTTCAACTCGGAGTGCGGGTGGCCAGGTGTGATGGCGTGTGCAGATCCATCTCAGGCCCTTCAATGGGATGGTTTCCACCTCACGGAGTCTGCCTACAGGGCCGTTGCTGATGGGTGGCTCCATGGCCCTTACGCGGATCCACCGATAATGCATGTTGCACGCCCATAATTTCTTTCCTACTGGCCTAAAACACATGTGTACTAGAGTTGAAAATTCAGATTCACGGGCATGCATAAATTTACGTCTCTCTATGTATTGGCTTGAAGCAATTATCCATTTAACTAAACTAGCGGGACAACCCGTGCATTTGTGTGGTTGATTTTAATACATATTAGAAGGGATGAGCGCGCTTTGCTGCGCTGTTGGGTTTTTGTAATCATTTTACTCTATCTGCTTCAAAATATTGTGTATTTGTTTTTTAAAAAGTCAAAACTTTTTAAGTTTGACCGGAAATCATTAGATTCATCATGAATTGAATTTCCAACTTCTTTCTATTTAGTATTGTGGATGTCGATATTTTAGGTACAAGATGACCATTTTTAATACATGATAAATATTTCTTAAATATGCAATGAACATTTCTAATGCATAATTATTTTTTGTCAAATTAAAAAGATAATGAGTTTTCCAAGTATATATTTTTATAACATTTTTAGAATATATAGAAAAAAGAACCCAAAAGGGTTTAAAACAGAAGAAAAACATGTGACGAGGCTCGGAGAAAACCAATCGTGCTTCATGGACCGTACCCAACACGTCTCCTCGCATATGTGGCGAGCTTTGTTTGGTAGGATATAGATGCTTGCACCAGAACGTGGATGACAATGATGTACGTATACGTGTTGGAATAAATGGGCTAGACCCAATTAAAGGTTAGAATTGAAGATAAGTCATGTGGGTGGAAGGCATATGGGGGTTTAGTTGGATACCACCCCGGCAGGGATGGCAAAGATCAATGTATATGTTGTAGGGGGGGAATAACCAGAAAGTAGGCACACTCACAGCTACCGCCAGGGATGAGGCAAGAAACTTCCTTAGTGCGTCGGCTATGATAGTACAAGTGATGAAAGATTCGGAGGTGCTAAAAGCTCTGGCTTGCCACAAGGTTTTTGCCTTGGCCGAAGACCTGCTATTATCACATGTGACCGCTTAGCAGTTGTCAACAACTTGATGGAAGAAGCACTTGGACGTTATGGCCAGATCGTCCGTGAAGTGAAGAGCAAAGTGTCGAGCCTTGTCACGGAGGAATTCATCCATGAATATAGAGAAAGCAATGGTGACGTACATAACCTAGTATAGACATCCATCCATGAGCATCGGCATGCCCGGCACGGAAGGAAAGGGTCGGGCCTCAATCTCGTTAGCTGTCCATGCAATCTGTAAGACATGGCCTTCAACCAAATCACAAGTCATAACCACTGGGCCCTTGCATACATGCACTCATTCACATCTCAACTTTGCTCCAAAACAATCACGTCTCAACTAGGGCGATACCAAAATTTCAGTGATTTTTGATAAGCAAATAGGCAGTTTTTCGATTAAATTAATCCATGAATAAATCATGAGCATGACATTGACAGCATTGATAACACACTGGTTACAATCTAACAGAGCATGTACTACGCATACAGTAGAAATATCTACGCATATCGCTAGTACTGCTACAATAGAAAGAAACACGAGAAGGATAAACGATGTATACCCTCCAATCGGCCACGCGGCGGTGGTGGCGGGGGCAGCAGCCGCGGGCCCCCCGCGGGGGGGTGGCCGGCGCCGCCAGCCGCGGCATCCTCGGCGGCCTTCTTGTCGGCCTCGGCCTTCTCAGCGGCGGCACGGTCGGCGTCGGTCGACATGGTGATGACGAAAGTGATGCGGACATAGATGAACAGAAGCGAGCAGTCGCGTAATCGCTACCAAAAACCTAATCGCCCCTCTCCCGTACAGGATCCGGAGAAGCGGGGTTTAGGAGGCCTGCTCTCCCGTCAACCGTGTACGCGGTGAACGGGACGGAGTCGCCGGCGGCAGCAGCAACAGAGGAACGACGTGGGCATGGAGGCGGAGATGCGTTCTGGTTTCGTGGCGGCTAGGGTTGGCAGCGCCCCACATATATATGTGCGGCTGCGCGTGGAGAGACGTGGGCTGAACCCACATCCAAGTCGGTAGCCCACGATCCGACGTCTCAGATCGTGGCCCCACCTGTCAAAAACTCTCCATTCCTTACCGGCAAAAAGAAGCGCATAGCAAGGTTGTCAGAATCGCGATTCTGTTAGACGATTCTACGATCCAAACTAACCCCTATGATTCTACGACTTTAGTTCTTAGAATTTACATTTCTACGATCCTGATAGTGAAGATTCTACGATTTGCGATCCTACCATCGAAGCTCCGATCCGATTCAAAATCACGATTCTGACAACCTTGGCGCATAGGAGTGAGCTCGGCTCGGCTCAATCCCGCAAACCGCGGCTCGTCGT
>NW_024116992.1:0-10612 GCF_003073215.2 Triticum urartu
CCGGCTAGTGCTGGGACGCCTGCCTGACGGAGGCCGACAGGAGGTTCCTTGCCAGGTTTCTTCCGGCCGGCTCCGATGCCGAGGAAGCAGTGCGCCATTTGCTCACAGGGCAAAATCACCACTTTGGGAACCCCCTTGTAACCTGGCAAGTATTTCTTTTCTTTTTTCTTTTCTTCATTCAGTTTGCTACTACTTATACTAGTACACACCCTGCTTCATGTTCCACACGCACACACATTTGTCACCATAATTTCTCTTCATTAGCTTCTGTTGCACTCCAGGTCCTCTTCTCTTTGCTCTGCTCATCTTCACCCAGACGCTATACTTCACAAGGAGCAGCAAATCAGAGCCGATAACAAGGCATATCATGCACTGTTGAACAACTACCATTCCGAGTATGCTGCTAATATTCTACTCCATTCTGCTCGTATTGCAGTGCAATTTCTTAACAACACCCTAACTTAACTATGCAGCATCACTGAGACCCTCACCAGGTGGAGGGACAAATGGTTAACTTGTGACAATCCAAAAAGCTTGTTCAGGTTATTCTCTCCCCCTCTCTCAGGTTTTTTTTTATTCAATGCTTTTGCTTCTACATCTTATTGGCAGTTGCTCGTTCATCTTCTCCAGAATGACCAACTTGTGAAACACACACACACACACAACTTGATGCTCCTGCTGACCTTTGAATAGTTTTATGATTATTCACTGAGATTTAAGGAAGTTTCTTTTTAAGCAGCTACTAAAGTTACTATAAAGTTGGGTCATCTATTTTGGAACGGAGGGAGTAACTTTTCAAGCTCCTTTTTTACTCCTTAGCTTCTGGCTTGCCGCCCAGCCTTTAGGAATTATCATTGGATTGGCACTTCCTTTTTTGTTATCTTGTGAAATATATATCTCTCCTATATTTTTACTACTAGTTTGAATACCCTGGCGATGCTTCGTTAGTTGCTACTAATACTTCAACTGCTTCCCATTGGCTCTTACAAAAGGAAAAGCTCATGTGTTCTGGATTATTCTGACTTGAAGCCTATTATTGCTTATCTCGTGTAGGTCCGGAGAAAATGTCATATTTTCTAACGCTCCTAAGAATGCAATACCCATGAAGGTTGTACGAAACGGTGATGTCACAAAGTATATGTCATATATTAAGGTAAACTTTTTGGTGCTTAGAATAGATTTTTGCTTCCGCTATGCTGGAGTGGAAATGTAAATAAAGTTCAAGCCATTGCAGTTCTTCTTATAACATAATAGTATAACCAATCGTATAACACTTCTGTTTCTAATGCAGTGTCAAGCTTTAATTTGCTTGTTCAACCCAGTAGCATCGAATTCATTTAGGACTAAAGTAACTGTTAGATCTGACATAAATCCAGTTTTCTGAAATATTTTCCTGCTGGACTGTTGAATTTCTGATTGTTGCATCCATCAGCCACAGCCGATAGTAATATACCATGTTCCCCTTATGAGGATGCCATGTTGTTTGGATGTATCTACCAGCAATTGTTTTCAATATAATGCGGATTTTATGCTTATCCGGAATCACAGATTTACTTTGGTGTGCCTATTTTTCAGGTCAGCAGGGCTCAACATGATCTTGTTAAGAGAATGAAACAATCTGGTGATGGCATTCAGACAAGACATCTTGTTGGTGTTATTGGTGATATCGATAACTTTCATGTGAAACCATATGAGACACTGATGGAGGATGAGAAACAGAAACTGCACGATCATTGGTCAGTAATAATATCTTGATTTTGTTTGTTTTTACTTTTGATTGGTCTTTTCTTACGTCAAACTATACCCATGCTAGGGTCATTCTGTCATGTAAAGAACTCCCTGCTGCTTTCAAGGCTCGCCGGGAAGAGAAGTTGGTTGCTGAGAAATTAAGGAGGTCTTTGTGCCTTGAAATTGCAGAGAGGAATATGTCTGAGGTGGAAAAGGTTTGCTATGCCTTACCATTTTGAGCACTTCTACTTTTATATGAAGAACATGATGCGGAATTTACTTCTGTATGAAAATAGACTGGATTTTTCGCTTAGATGGGTTGAGCGCACATGATGTCAAACTGCTTGCACATGCATCTCTTAACAAATCCCGGACTAAGTTGTAGATGCTTGCTTCAAAAGACATGCTGTTGATAGTATTTGGTACAGCTATACATCTATTGTGCACGAGAATAGCAGGTTTCTTACTACACATTGCTGCCCAATGGGTCATTATACAATTTTATGATGGCAATGTATTAGTAATCATGCAGCACAGTCGGTTTAGGCACCGGGTAAACATGAAAATTTGCAAAGCATCTCTTATTTATTATGTATTCATTTAAAAGTTATGGTTAGTTTCTAACAATCTGCCTTCTAATTTTTTTATGAGAAGGCAGAGCAGTTAGGTGTCAGAACCGCAGAAGTTGGGCAAGATGGCGCTTATCGAAATAGTGGCACCTCAGATGGACAGGAAGAACTTGTAGAGCACTCGCCTCAGGATGTGCCGCAATCCGGGAATAATAGCAGCGCAGGTCTTGAAGATGAAGAAGATGCCAATGATACAAGTGATACTACTGATACATCCACAGACTCTCATGACAGCCCAAACACGACAGATCAAGATGGCAATGATGGCAATGGTACGAGTGATACAGGTACATCCACTGACTCTCATGACGGCCCAAACGTGACAGATCAGGATGTTATGGACACGAATAACACGAATATACATACCCAGAGTCAGGGTACCTCAGACGAGCAAGATGAAGAAGTTGAAAAGATTAGCATCACAAGTGCTAAAAGTGGCGACAGCTCAGACGCGCAAGATGAAGCCCCTGTGGATATAAGCTGTAGGAATGGAATCTCCCAGAGCGATCCAGGCATGGCAGATGATGATATGGAAGACACCAGCTGCAATGATACAACTCTCCAAGACCATCACATTCCAGATATGCAATCTCAGGAGCCCAAGGCCATGAGCGGCACGATCTCACCTATTCAAGGCCTCAACAGCCCGAATATGCTAGTTCAAGATTGCAAGAAGACTGGCTATATAGGTTTTCCTATTCATGTTCATGGCGGTTTCGATGAGCAAACTGACGACTTGAAGAACATGTGCTACCCGAGTGCCTCAACTGGACATGACAATAAAAAAGAGATGAATGGCATGATTCTTGATCAAAGAGAGACTGATGATATCTCAATGATGCCCTCTGATAGTACTTTGAGCAGGCAAACTAATGTGGAAGGTCCTGAACTAAAAGGGCCTGCAAAATGCGAGAAAGAATTATGGCAGTCAGCAAGCTCTGTGGATTCCTTTTACCACCCTCCGGGGAATGGCCTATACGCACAATCAGGTGCCCTGCAGCTTAAACATCATCTGTCTGGAGGGCCAGCAACTTGTATGATTGACTTGAAGGTAGATGACAGACGCAGACAGCAAACTCAAATCAGTGTTCCTGCTGCGCAACCGATGAGCAATTCAGCATCTCTGTTGCAACCATGCACCAACCAGCTAAACGGTGAGCAGCTCCTAAATGGCACAAAGGGTGTCGGAATGGTCCCCTCTTATTCCCTGGGACATGTGAACGGCATGAAACAGTCTATGGGCTTGCATTCCATGACAAACGGACACCTAGCTCAATCTGGCCTGGCCCAAGAGCAGATGCAATTGCTTGGTGAGAGGCACAGCGGACTTTACTCGCAGCAAGTTGAGAACAACATCAACATGTATTCCAGTGCAACGCTCTGTACTCAGAACAGCTTTCCTATGGTCGAGCCGCAAAGTTTTGCGGGTCACGTGCCTGCAGATCGGAGTCGCAGCTGGTTCCCTGATGAGGACCAACCATCACATAATAATTGGTCTGGAATGGGATCAAACGGCGTCGTTTTAGGCCAGGATGTGCCTGGCGGGGATGGGAGTCTTCTGAGCGTCCTGTCCCAGTACAAGCAGCAGGTATCTTCACGCCCGCCGGGCTCTGACCAGCTGCTCCTTGGAGGAAGGAGGAATCTAGTTGCTCCTCTTGGTGTTGCTGAGAACATGGTTCTTCCATCCCCAGATGTGTATGGTTACACCCACCAGAATAATGTGGCAAGCAGCCAGGTAGACAGCAATCTGCAATGGGCACAGGGAATGACCCATCCTTCTTCCTCTGCTGCTTGTTTCAGGCAGTTTGGTGGAGGGCCCTGGTCAAGATAGCATCTCATCTCACCTCACCTATCTGTCTCTGGCTGGTTGTATATGTTCTCTGATTTATTCCTGAGATTGCGGGAGGAGGCGGTTTTGTTAGATTTGAGGGCGGATTTGTTGGTGTACATAGTGTGCCGGGGTGTAGATATGCGAGTTGCGGCGCAGAGAAGAAAGAGAATGAATAAGGGCTTCTTCAGTGCAACTCCATCTGAGGTTTAGATTAGAATGTTTTTATTCTTCTTGGAATTTACAGAATAAGGAGATGCTGCCCCCACCAGCCAGGAGTTTGTTTTGTAGTGTCGATTATTCATGGTGAATTCAAGAATTTGACTTCATTTGGTGGTACAATTTTGTCGCTGTACTTTGTACTCTGTCTCTGATGAATATGAGATATGTTGCAATGCCTTTCTTTGGGTCAGATTCAAATTGCTCTACAAGAATATTTGTTTTAAACTCACACTATCTAGTGGCGCTACCTTATTTGAATATTTGACAGAGAATTTCAAATTTATGCCATGTGACTAGCATATGACCTAATTTTTTAAGTTAATTTTATGATTGAACTTGAGGTTCAAAATTTGAGGAGGCCATAGGAGTTTTTTCTTATTAAAAATGACCCAATCTATTATAAAGGTTCATCATATGAACAAAGCACCCAAAACATAATAAAAAGAGTTAATTACATCTGGAGTACATAACTTGCGCTGCGGTAACATGACCATACAAAAAACCCATAAAAGTGGTACATTATTTTGATGTTGTATCATATAGGTAGGGTATTACCTCACCATGATGGCCCGAACCTGGGTAAAGCCCTTGTGCTAACCCTCATCTAACACTTTTAGCTACGTTCTCTATCCTACTGAGGGATCTGACGGTTTTTCTACCAGCAGTTTGTGTTAATCAGTGTCGGAAGTGATAGTTAGTATGATGCAATTATGTTCTTTAGGTAAATTCGGTTTCAATTCTGTCCAAATTAGTTTGCAATTCTATCCAATTACTATTTATCTCAATTTGCAGTTGAGTAACAAATTACAGTTGCTCAATTGACACCTTGGACAAAAACTTCACATATCAACTTGAGAAAACCCGACATGATCCATTTATTCTTCTTCGGCATACATCGATCTACAATCACACAAACCGCATAATAACCAATGCAACCCCATAATAAAGAACAACACTTGCAAACACCACAAATATTACAAACAAAACTCTCTTCCCTTTATTTTGCTCTACTCATTATGTTGATTCCTCTCTTGCTTCATCCTACAGATATCCCGATCCTTCTCAAACTGAGCCTAGCCTTTTGCAGCTTCTTGTTTTCCTCTACAAGCTTGTGAATCACATTCAGTCAAATTTCCAGACAGTAAAAATAGAGTGAACCTAAAAACCTATTTGATAGCTCTGAAATCGTCGTCCTGCATCAAATCCTTCATTGCACACTCTAAGAACCGGCGTCATTTTTGCGCCCATGGATTCAACCCTATCATGTTGGCCAATTTCACATGACCCAATCTCATCCACCTATTTCATGACTAACATTAGCAGAACACCATCATGCATCCAGTAAAGAATGCACCTTCATGGCTTTTTTGGAGCCAAAATGAAGCTATGAGGTCATTCTCCATTTTCTAGCCATGTCACTGGGAATAACTCCTAAAGGTAGTGTTACTGGGCTTGATTCTTGATGGGTCAATACCCATTTTACGGACAGTGTCTTGATAAATCAGGTTAAGACTGTTGCCGCCGTCCATAAGGACTCGAGTGATGTGGTATCCATCAATGATTGGGTCGAGTACTAGGGCCGCCGAACCTCCATGACGGATACTAGTTGTGTGGTCCCTGCGATCGAAGGTGATCGGGCAAGCCGACCATGGGTTGAATTTTGGGGCGATAGGCTCTACGACGTAGACGACCATGGGTATGCCATTCCGAGAAGAACCAATTCAAAGTAAAGTTCTGTCAAGATTATCCTTTTCCTCTTTCTCCTTTTGTTCTCTTCAGTTATGTAAGAAATCAGGTCTACTTGATCTGATGTTATGGAGCTACACAATAATTACATAATTAGGCATCAATCATTTCTAAATATGAATCAGCAAACTAAAAATGGCCCAATCTATTATTATAAAGGTTCATCATATAAACAAAGCACCCAAAACATAATAAAAAAGAGTCAATTACATCTGAGCACATAAACTTGCGATGCGGTAACATAACCATATATAAACTAAAAAACCCATAAAAGTGGTACATTATCTTTGATGTTGTATCATTTAGGTAGGGTATTACCTCACCATGATGGTCTGAACCTAGGTAAAGCCCTCGTGCTAACTCCCCTGTGATACTTCTAGCTACGCTCTCTACCCTAATGAGGGATCTGATGTTTCTTTGTACCATCAGTTTGTGTTAATCAGTGGTCGGAAGTGACGGTTAGTATGATGCAATCATGTTCTTCGGTTAAATTGGTTTCAATTCTGTCCAAATTAGTTTGCATTTTCAGTTTGCAATTATATCCAATTACTATTTAGCTCAATTTTCAGTTGAGTAACAAATTACGGTTGCTCAACCGACACCTTGGAAAATTGTAGCATAAAAAGGACAAAAACTTCACATAATCAACTTCAGAAAACCCGACATGTTCCATTTATTATTCTTCAACATACATTGATCTACAATCACACAAACCGCATAATAAGCAATGCAACCACATAATAAAAAACAACACTTGCAAACACCACAAATATTACAAACAAAACTCTTTTCCCCTTATTTTGCTCTACTCATTCTGTTGATTCCTCTCTTGCTTCATCCTGCAAATATACTGATCCTTCTCAAATAGAGCCTTTTGCAGCTTCTTGCTTTCATTTGCAAGCTTGTGAATCACAAGCCTTGCTCTCCCTTGCCATTTTGACCGGTCCACCTCAAGTACCAATAGGAGTGTAACCCGTGTATATTTTAAAGAAACACATTCAGTCAAATTCCCAGACAGTAAAAAAATCAGTGAAACCTAAAAAACCTAATTTAGTATCGGGCAGCTCTGAAATCGTCGTCCTACATCAAATCCTTCATTGCACACTCTCAAAACTGGTGTCATTTTTGCGCCAATAGATTCAACCCTATCATGTTGGCCAATTTCACATGACCCACTCTCATCCACCTAGATTTCACCAACATGCATCAAGTAAAGAACGCACCTTCATGGCTTTTGTAAGCCAAAACGAAGCTATGAGGTCATTCTCCATTTGCTAGCCATGTCACCAGCTTGGTTGACGCCGTTGTTCCCGTCGTAGATCTCGCCTCTCAAGGGTGCACGACGACCCAATAGAGTGCCCCACCTTCTTCCCTCCCTCCATGGCATGCACACGATAAGTGGGTGTGGCGTCGCCATCGTTATCGGGCGTTGAGCTAGGGATTTGGAGAAGGGGACATGGGAATGAGATAAAACATAGAGGAGTGGCATGGGTTAATTAGCATATATTTTAGGGGTCTTTCCATAAAAAGACACATGCACAACTTGCTTTTTCTGGCATATGTGGTGCCCAACGTGGCTATTTTGGGTGAGGTTTTTGCCTAATTGAGTCCGCATCGAAGATAACGTACCACTTTTATGGGTTTTTAAAATTCATGTATGGTTTTGTTATCGTCACCCAAGTTTATGTACCCAGGTGTAATTATTAACCTAAAAAAACATTGAGTACCTAGACCACCAACGATCACCATTGTTGTCGTCAGGACAATACATTGTCGTCACGCCCCTACTAAAGTTGGTCCGACCTTGTCTATTAGAGCCAGGAGGTCTTTACTTGACACCAAATCTATCTGTCACACCCATATGATGAGAAAATCCTAACCTAGCTACCCTAAGGAGATGGCATCAATCTACACCGAAGCTCCGTCGATTCCGCCCCGACGAACAAACTCAAGGAAGATTGAAGCCTAAAAGACCAACTCGAAGATGAAGCGTCGTTGTCAACCCAAGCACAGTCCCTTTGAGGAAAAAAAATCCTAACCTAAACTACTGACCGGTGACGAGGCACCTGGATCCCTCTCCCAGTCCGAGTGGTAGGCGGGGATGAGTGTTGTGGTCATCACAGTCGCAAGAGGGAAAGAATCACCAAACAAGTAAGCTATATAAGAAGAGTTATATGCATACATCACTTAGAGATACTAAGTTCCCAGGGAATGCAGTCCTGGGAGAGCTCCTACATATTTTACTCGGAGTGGACCTGGTCTGTCATGGACAACACTTGCATACACCACAATATACTACAAATAAATATATTTGAAGGAAATATGCCTTGAAGGCAATAATAAAGTTGTTATTTATATTTCCTTATATCATGATAAATGTTTATTATTCATGCTAGAATTGTATTAACCGGAAACTTAGTACATGTGTGAATAGATAGACAAACAAAGTGTCCCTAGTATGCCTCTACTAGACTAGCTCGTTAATCAAAGATGGTTAAGTTTCCTAACCATAGACATGTGTTGTCATTTGATGAACGGGATCACATCATTAGAGAATGATGTGATGGACAAAACCCGTCCATTAGCTAATTAGCATAATGATCGTTTAGTTTTATTGCTATTGCTTCCTCCATGACTTATACATGTTCCTTTAACTATGAGATTATGCAACTTCCGAGTACCCGAGGGACACCTTGTGTGCTATCGAACGTCAAATGTAACTGGGTGATTATAAAGATGCTCTACAGGTGTCTCCGATTGTGTTTGTTGAGTTGGCATAGATCGAGATTAGGATTTGTCACTCCGTGTATCGGAGAGGTATCTCTGTGCCCTCTCGGTAATGCACATCACTATAAGCCTTGCAAGCAATGTGAATAATGAGTTAGTTACGGGATGATGCATTACGGAACGAGTAAAGAGACTTGCCGGTGACGAGATTGAACTAGGTATGATAATACCGACGATCGAATCTCGGGCAAGTAACATAATTATTTTGTGTGCCACGCCCTTTCTCTCCGCTCATGCCTGTTTCTCAAAAAAAGAAAAGAAAAGTAAGCTCATGCCTAATAATGCCATGTCATCATAATTATTTTGCTAAACAAGTAGTTAAGCTATTCAAAATAATTTGGAACTTTGTGTGCCACGCCCTTTCTCTCCGCTCGCCGATGCCCGCGCTACAGCGCTGCTGCTGCGGCCGCTCGCCCACACAAGCCCGCGTGCCTGCTCCTGACCCTGCTGCTGCGTTCTGCTGATGCGCTGCTTTGCTACTGGTGCTACTTGCTCCTGCTGCTTGCCGCTACTGTTTTGCCTTGCTTGCTACTAGCTGCTGCTGCCGCTGTGTGGCCGGCTGGGTTGTGTCCAGTAATGGCCGGCCCTTGTTTAATTAGTCTAGCTAGTATTAGTTTAGGAGTAGTAATTTTGCCCATTAGCAAATGCCAAGTGGTCCCATGATTGTTAATCTAATTAACTAAAATAGTTTCTTTGCTGCCTATGGCTTGTGGGCCACACCCTCCCCATTTGACCAGTCAAGTTGACTTGGTCAACTCGAATTAGTATTACTAATTTCAGAAAATTGATAAAACTTTGGAAATTCGTAGAAATTCATCCGTAACTCGGATGAAAATACTTTGTACATGAAAGTTGCTCCGAACGACGAGACGAACCCGAATATGTTGTCCGTTTGTCGGTCACACGTCCCTAGCCTTGCGAGCATGCAACCGCCCACTCCCCCCGTTTCGTCTGTCCGAAAATGCCAAACTTCGGGAAAACTTTCCCGGATGTTTTCCCCTTCGCCAGTAGCACCTAGTACTGCGTTAGGTCACACCTAGCATCGTGTATTGTCATGTTATGCTTTGTGATGCTTTGATTGCTCTGTTATTTATTGTGTTCCCCCTCCATTTTTTCTTTCCGGTAGACCCTGAGACCGCTGCCGATACCATAGTGATCGACTACATCGACGATGACTCCACCCTTGCCAGAGCAACCAGGCAAGCCCCCCCCCCCCCGATCAACCCGATATCGCCTATTCCTTCTCTACTGCTTGCATTAGAGTAGTGTAGCATGTTACTGCTTTCGGTTAATCCTATTCTGCTGCATAGCCTATCTTTGCTACTACTGTTGTTATCTTTACCTGCAATCCTAAATGCTTAGTATAGGATGTTAGTTTATCATCAGTGGCCCTACATTCTTGTCCGTCTGCCATGCTATACTATTGGGTCGTGATCACTCGGGAGGTGATCACGGGTATATACTTATATACATCATATATGATACATGTGGTGACTAAAGTCGGGTAGACCCATTGTCGTGGTTTTGTCACGACAGATGTCCTAGAGAAAGGACTTAGTCGTGGAGCCATCGCGACGGGTTAGCTTGAAGGGGTTAAAGCGGACACAAGGACGCAAGAGAGTTTATACTAGTTCGGCCCCTTCGATGAAGGTAAAAGCCTACGTCTAGTTGT
>NW_024116993.1:0-10410 GCF_003073215.2 Triticum urartu
CGCCCCCCCCCTCCACCCCCGAGCGCCGGCGGCGGCGGCCGTGCTTCCAGCGACATCACTGGACAGCGGCGAGAATGAATAGATACAGATAGAGGGAACAAAACTAGTCCTCCCTCTGGCGAAACTTGCATCCTACTCCAAAGTCCAAACCCACCTCCAGAATGGCAGAGGAATGCAAGATTTCTGCTGCCATGGTATCTGAGGAAAGGTCTTATGCGCGGTCATATGTGCTCAAGGTAGATGGATACTCAAGAGCCAAGGCGCTACTCAAGAACGGCGAGGACGTGGCCTCTACCCCTTTCAGTGTTGGCGGCCACGACTGGGCCGTGCGCTACTACCCAAACGGCAACGATGATGATTCTACCGATTTCATCTCTCTTTATCTCGAGCCTAAATCTGCCGATGCTGAAGATGTGAAGGCGAAATTCACGTTCAGTGTACTTGACGAGGATGGAGAACCGGTGCCCTCATACAGCTGTACGCACCCTATACATACCTTCTCAAGCAAAGGTGATAACTGGGGTTACCCTAACTTCGTCAAGAAGGCTGATCTGGAGGCATCGGTGCATATAAGAGACGACTGTCTCACCATCAGGTGCGATGTCACCGTCATCCACGGCGAAGAAACAACTGTTCCTCTAACCGACCTGCACCAGCATCTTGGTGACCTCCTAAACAACAAGGATGCAGCAGACCTAACCTTTCAGGTTGGTGGACAGAGTTTCTCGGCCCATAGGTGTGTCCTCGCTGCTCGGTCATCAGTCTTCAAGGCGGAGCTCCTCGGCACCATGGAGGAGAGTTATGCAGCTAGTCCTATTGAAATCCGTGACATGGAAGCTGATGTGTTCAAGTCCTTGCTCCACTTCATATACACCGACACAGTTCCTCCTGTGCTTGATGTGGTGATGGCTGGCCATCTACTTGTTGCGGCTGACAGATACAACATCGGCAGGCTGAAGATGATATGCGAGAAGAAATTGTGCAGTCACATTGATTCCGGCATGGTGGCAACTAGTTTGGCATTGGCCGAGCAGCATGGTTTCCATGCTCTCAAAAAAGCTTGTTTAAAGTACCTTGCTTCTCCGTCCAATTTGGAGGCGATGATGGTGAGTGATGGGTATGAGCATCTGAAATCTAGTTGCCCATCTGTTTTCAAGGACCTCGTAGCTGGAATCCTCCCGGCTGAACTGAAAGCAGCAAAGGATATTATCATGACAACGTGGAAGTAATGCCTACAGAACTATTATCATATATGTCATCCATATTTTGGTAGTAATGGTTATGCTACATTTCCATGTATGGTTGCCAGTGTATTTCTGAACAAAATTGTTAGTATTAATCATTCAGTCTAATCTATGTTCACGTGAGTAGAATGGTTCTTCTCGTCACCGTTGCCCTGTTTTGTAGTGACTGACTACAATGCTAGGTTGTGTGGGTCCTTCAAGTAGCACTATTAGATGATGGTGTTTCTTTCTTTGTTCGGTTATTAGCAGTTTAGCACTCATGTCTACTTTCGCACTGAAAAACTGAATGTGAAATATGGATGCCATGTCTGTGGACCATGGGATCTTGTGTTGTAATTCAGTTGAAAGCACTAAGCCGAAGTCTTAACAGTTTTTCAAAATGAAATATTGGTATTTAAAAAAAGCACTAAGCCGTAATCCTCAAGCATTTTAATATTGTTATCCTCTGTTAGCTAATATACTAGTTTTGACGGGCATTGGCTATTATTTCCCTCTGAACAGTGCTGGTAGTGTTGCTGTGCACTTGTTATGCTCTTGGGGCCGGGTTGTTTGGGTTCAGTTTTAGGAAACTCGATTTTAAAGGAGAAAAAAAAGGTTATTGTAGTTTTCTGTTCAGCACGACTAGGGCAGTTCTGTTGTCTGCTAAATACAGAGTGATTGTTGTCTTGAGAAAATGTAGGGCGAACAATCTGAGTACAGTAAAAACTATCTTCAAATCTCTTGTTGCGGTCGGTATAATCGGCGTTCAGGTCGTTACGTTCAGCTGGATTGTACTATCATTGGTGTCCTAATCGATTGCACATACTTTCTGGTCACGCGAACGCGAACCTGGCTAATTGGTTCTTTGTTGCTGATTTTGTTCACACAAGAAGGGCCGTGCCATTTGTCGTTGAAAGGTGTAGCCTCTGGAGGTGAAAAGTTTTACTCCCTCCTTTCCGGTTTATAAGGCTCAATTCAAAAATCTCACCAACCAAGGTAGATGGTGAGTGGTGGAATAGTTTTTGTAATTTGCAAAAGTATCTAATTAATGCTCTTGTTTTTCTCAAAAATTTATGTTTATCAATGTATTAATTGTAATGCATGCATGCATAAAGTACATGCATTGGTCAATTTTCTTTTAATATTTGCATGCAATTATTTAATGCATCTTGAAATCTGAACTTGTGATGGGGAACAACCAAATTGAGCCTTATAAAATAGAAAAAACTTAGATTTTGAGATAAGCCCTATAAACCGGAAAGGAGGGAGTATTTGTTCATTGAAAGGCTTAATTCTCGATTCAGGGTCACATGGAAAATCATTAGTGCTGCATGCATTGCATCGGCAGGTGAAAAGGTTCCCTAGTCATTTGCAGTGCAGTGGAAGGTAAACGAGTAGTAGTAAATGGCAGGCAGCAAATGTGCGCAGGCGCTCAAATCTAAATGGAGATGCGAACAGGCCACTGTTTTCGTTTGGCTGAATGTGAAATGAAGGGATCCAACTTCCCAAGTCCTTTCTATATATATATTGATCGAGCGAAATTCTTATCTCATCAGTCTTCCATCCTACTCCAATCCACCAATCCCGCCTCTAGAATGGCAGAGCAGTGCAAGATCTCTGCTGCCATTGTAGTTGAGGAGAAGTCGTGTGTGCTCAAGGTGGATGGATACTCAAGAACCAAAGCCCTAATCAAGAACGGCGAGTTGATGACTTCTCCACCTTTCAGTGTTGGAGGCCACGACTGGGCCGTGGAATACTGCCCAAATGGTTTCGCTACGAATTGTGCTGATTCCATATCTCTTTATCTTCTTCTTCAATCTGCTGGTGCCGAAGATGTGAAGGCGAAATTCACGCTCAGTGTACTTGACAAGAATGGAGAACCAGTGCCTTCATAGAGCCATGCCAACCCTATGCGTACCTTCTCAAAAGGTTCACCCTGGAGCTACCCAGTCCTGATCAAGAAGGCTGATCTGGAGGCATCGGTGCATCTAAGAGACGACTGTCTCACCATCAGGTGTGATGTCACCGTCATCCATGACAAAGACACAAGGGTTCCTCCAAGCGACCTGCACTGGCATCTCGGCGATCTGCTCAAGAACAAGGATGCAGCGGACCTCATCTTTCAAGTCAACGGACAGACATTCTCTGCTCACAGGTGTGTCCTCGCTGCTCGCTCATCCGTCTTCAGAGCGGAGCTCCTCGGTGCCATGAAGGAGAGTTCTACAGCTACTCCTATTGAAATCTGTGACATGGAACCAGATGTATTCAATTCCTTGCTCCACTACATATACACCGATTCAGTCCCTCCGATGCTTGATGTGGTGATGGCTGGCCATCTTCTAGTGGCGGCCGACAGGTACAATATTGTCAGGCTAAAGCAGATATGCGAGGAGAAACTGTGCAATCACATTGATTCCAACATGATGGCAACTAATTTGGCTCTAGCAGAGCAGCATGGTTTCTGTCATCTCAAAGAAGCTTGTTTGCAATTCCTTGCCTCCCCATCCAATTTGGAGGCAATGATTGCAAGTGAGGGTTACGAGCATCTTAAGTCCAGCTGCCCGTCTGTTCTCAAGGAGCTCATAGCAAGAATCCTGCCGGCTGAACTGAAAGCGGCAAAGGATATCATCATGGCAATGTGGAGGTAATGCCTACAGTACTATCATCATGTAGACATCCTAATTTTAGTAGTACTCCATGTATGGCTGCATGTATGTTTCGAAACAAAAATGCTACTTATCAATCGTATTCAATCTACTCATGTGAGTAGAATGGCTATCATTTTCCTTTCTTGCTAGATAAAAGAAAGCATTATTGAGACTTATCCATTGTGTATTTATTTAATCATTAAGTCTGATTGCTGTTATCTTCCTCTATTCTTCTCGTGCAAGTGATCTTTTGTAACAACCCCAATGTATGCAGCCGGGATAAGCCCCGCAATATAACTACAATCATGTGGCCCTGTACGATGGCGAGACGCTTCTGCCAATTTTACACATTGTGTATTAGTTTACTTATTGATGAGTCGATTACTTCATGCATGCCGTTCTTGCTTTGTATCGTCACTGCCACGGCGCCGCCCTGTTTTGTATCGACCGACTACAACGGTAGTTTGCACATGTCCTTGATACATTATAACATTAGATGCTTGTGTTGCTTCATTCTGTCCGGATATTAGCAGAGAATAGTTGCTGCAGTGGTTGCATGGCTTTTCATTGATTGTCAGCTCCTGAACCACTCCAAGGCAGACTGACGGAGTGTGATAGCTTCAGCTGTATTGGCATCAAGAACCTGATTCAGGGGGCAATTAGAATGTGAGGCCCCTGATAGGTTGCACAGGAGAACTGAGGTAGGATTGGGGAAATTGGGGAAGAACAGAGAAAGGAGAAGAGCGGACAGAGAAACAGAGAGGGAGATGCAGACATTTTTATTCTTCTTCGATAAACAACAACCAAGCAGTATACACCAGGTTTAAGCACTGGACCCATTCATCGCACAGTCCGCACACCACAGTGGATTGGGTCCAACAATCCCACACTCATCGTTCATCATCATCTCTGATATATTCAGAGTAGCTAGAGGACTTGACACCGAAGCAGCACCAAAATCATGGACGATGGCACCGCATGATCCTTATTATTCCTGAACTGTCTGCATGGGAGTAACCAGCATAAACATTCAGTAAAAGCATACCATGGGGTGGTTTCCTCTGACCACTACGCCTCGGAGGTGTTGGTTTGTTGCCAAGGTGTTGATGGCCACCATCGATTTGGAAGGGTTCTGCACACGCTCGCCATTCCTTTTCTGCCACCTCTCCCACCATATGCACCAACAGGCTGTAGTGACAAAATTCTGAAATGTACAGTAACTATGTACTGCTCCTGCCATTTTGGATCAGAGGAGAAATTCAAGTACACTGGAGCCAGTCACCCAGGGGTACCATTTATCATCTTTTCGATGCCAAGTTCCTTGCAAAGTCCAAACACAGTTTGCCCTTTCACACGTAAAATGTACATGTCAAATATCTTCAGCATCCTTTCTGCAGACATGACATAACGCAGAGTTCATCATATGCCTGTTCGTGAGCATGCAAAACATGGAATTGTTCCATGTAGGCAGCGCCAGATAAAGATCTTCGCTTTCGTAGGTAATTTGAGTCTTCATAATAATTTCCACATAGGGTGCGCGAAGGAACTTCCCTGTACATTTGTGCACCACGATTTCTCACCATGTTGTTCCCACTCATTATGTTTTTGATTGTTTTTTGAGCTGGAAACTGTAGAACAACATAATGAAAAAAAATCAAATGTTTTCTGGGAAGAATTCTCTCCTAAGGGCTCCATTTTCATTGGTCACACAAGCAACGACACCCGATGAATAAATAAATAAATACGAAGGATAAAAATGAAAAATCCTTGTAGTGTTGCTAATGTATTTGGCAACTGGCTACATGGGATTGATCACAGGTTTAGAACCCTTCTCAGAGTGGGAGCGCTTACCGTTATTTGGTCGTTTTGGCTCTGTAGAAATGATAAGGTTTTTAACGATAAAAGTACTTCTCTTATGCAGGTTATCTACAGATGTACCGGGACTCTTCGTTTATGGTCCTCTCTACAACGTGTGGAGAATCAAGACCTGTTTATGGAGGTGTGTACACGATTGGAGGCTACGGCGAGGGATACTTTTACCCAACATGGGTGGCAGCATGATCTTAGGATTGGCCTCCCTCCGCTTTAGGCGTTATACGGATACTACATGTTTTCCTTGTATTTTGCCTTTTTTTCGAATGAGGGGATATTGTTTGGCTGTGTGCATCTTAACTATGCAGAGGCTGAGTGTAATGCTTAAATCTTTTAAGTAATAAAGCGCCCTTTTTCGAAAAAGATGCAACCCAATAGTCATTTTTTAGGGGGACAACCCAATAGTCAGAGGCCCAAGGAGAGATGAAGCCCACTCATGCTATCCATCATGGACCAGACATCAACACCTCCATGAACCAAGTGCGTAGACACAAGAAGACTAGAATAGCCTTACTTTCCTTTAATTTTAAGGGTAATTTAGACTTTCCAAGAGTTTACTCTTTTTCCCTTGCTTTTCCCATGGGTCAAGTGTTGGTGGTTATTTGTACAAGGTCCTAGGCCTATAAAAGGTACCCCGTGGGTCACAGGTAATCCATCTCTCATGTTAGGATAATGGAGCTCTCACTCAATGTGAGACCTAGACTCCCTTTGAGACGATCCTGCAGGCCTAGTGAATTTCCCTCCGGGGTGCAGGCTCGTAAAGGAAACATCCCAAGGAAAGCTTGCCCCGTGTCGACGATGGATTGGCATTTGGTTGAGTGTTCATCAATACTTGAGGTCCCTCAACGGGGTTATGCTTCACTCAGAAGAGTGTTGTCAAACCTGGTTATAAACACTTGTCCCACTCCCAAGTATACATTGACCCGTCGAACGGCCGTCGTATGTGATCCCTTGCGTGGTTGCCAATTGAGACCCTCGTTAGCATCGTAGCATGTCAATCTGATCACTGAAGAACGCCCGCCCCGTTCTCTATGTTGTTTTCTACTGCAAAAACATTGGCTTCGTCCGTGGGGATCGACTAACTAAAGTTGTGTCCCTTCCAACTTTTCGTGAAAAAACCCAATCGTCCATTCGAGAACAAGTCAAGATCACCTCCCTGTTGAAATGTAGTATGGGCTATAGACCCCATATAAAAATTTCAGAAAATCTCTAAAGGCCCATGTGGGTAACATGACCAGGTGGTAGGAAGTCGCGTCGTGTTTCATGAATGAGCCGAGCTGAGGTCAGACCTACGTCATGTGTGCGCTTAATTTTTGCCGGTCAGCTTAACAAATGTAGATGTCAGATTCTACAGTAGCTATTTCGCATAGCCGACCGACAGACTGAACCGAGATGTGTCGACCCATTTGTAGATAGAGACTATACTATAAAACCCAGTTTTGGGAACCGAGATGTTCACATTTCTAAAAATATTCGCAAATTTGAAAAATGTTCGTTTTTTTTGTTTTCAAACAATATTCAACAGTTGTAAGAATTTGCTTGAAAAAATGTTCAGTTCTTCAATTTCTTTAGAAAATTATTCACAAACCTTTGAAAAATGTCCCTGTCTAAAAATTTTGTGTTTTGAATTTTCTCTTAAATTTGTTAAAAAAGGTTGCCATTTTAAGAAAAAACATGTTTTGAAAAAATGTTCTCAAAATGTATTTTTTTGCATTTTCAGTTATTGTTCACATTTTTGAAAAAAATCGCAAACTATATTAAGTGTTAAAACTTTTGAAAAATTGTTCGCATAAGTAAAAACATGTTCCCAAATATTTAAGAATGTTCAAATTTCTTATTTTTTAAAAAAAAATCACTATTTTGAAAAGGACAGTGCTAACTTCCTGCCGGCAGGAATTCTGCAACAGATCCGCACGCTGTCCAAACGAGTGCATTGCGATGCCTCCACATTATTTCACTTCCTTCTGCATGTGCCTAGCATTCCCTCTTGATTAGAGTAACTAATTACATGCATGCAAATGAACTAGAGGACATAATTGTTGATGTCATCCTAGATTCCTCCCTATTTCAAAACTTCAAAATGTTTTGTATCTCAAACCGTCGGTTTGATCGAAAACCCTGTTTTCACATAAAAGATTTGTCGCGACGAGACCTTCAAAACTAGATCCCATATTGATATGTTCAAATGACTTATTTCGGTCAAAAGTTACCACTTCTAGGCTAAGTTATCATGCATGTGCGACATATGTTACCATGTTGTTTACATAGATATCACGGGGGGCTGCGAGGTTCTTTGATCGAATCAGCTCTTTGCGTTTACTTTCATCCCATCCCACTCTCTTTCTTCTTTCGTTTTAAGAAAAAAAGAAGGAATTTTAAAATCCTTCTTATCCTTCTATACAATCCAATCATGCAGTCTAGCTCTACTTTACAACGATATATCTAGCTTTTAGTTTTGTTGAACTGCGCTTATCTCAGGAAATGAGGATAACTTAACGGAGCCCAAACTCATTTGAAATAGGTTTTCTAGCCTTTGGCTTAAATAAAAGATGCAATCCATTTCAGTGTATGTCACTGAGTTCACCATTGCAGTTGAGACGTCAGGCATTTGAGCGTTCCCTAGAGTTTGGTTCAAAGGCTAAGGACTCAAGGCCGCCTTCATAAGGGCACATAAACCTGGTTTCTTTAACCTTCTTATCAGGTGATCAGGTTAAAGTTACCGCAGTGTTTGTGCATGAGTTATCACATATACAATGTGTATATAGTACCAAACTATTTACACAAATGTTATCGGGGGTATGTTTTTAAACAACCCCTCGCCAGAGTTATCAGGACTTAGACACATAAGTTATCAGGCCTGCGATGTGTGATTATCATGCTATTCACACAAAAGTTACCTGGGGGATACATCAACCCCTCCCCTCATGCCAAAAGTAATCATGACCGAGATACATAAGTTATCAGGTCTGCTTTTGTGAGTTACCATGTTATTCGTATAAAAGTCACCAGGGTGATATTTCATCAACCACCCCTGCCCCTTGGGCGTCAAAGTTACCGAGGGCATATTTCATCACCCCTCTCCCGGCGCGAAAATTACCATGAGGGTGCACATAAGTTATCATAACTTCGGGACGTAAAAAATATCATGTTAACAGTGCGGCTCGTTTCGCACGCATGGCGGCACACTCACGAGAGACTCGGCGCGTGTACGCGATCATCTTAACTCACCATGCAACTAAAAGAATTGATCGAGCCCACGCGCGCCAAGTCGCCGAAACAGATCTCGATCAGCATGGTCTGACCTGACGTCATGCATGTATGAATACGTCCCAAGCTCCGCGCAATATCTATCTATCAGCCAAATAATTTCGTTTCAAATATACCCGTGCATCATCAACGAAAGGATCACGTACGTGTATGCACATGCATGCCTGCCTCCAGAACATCTTCATTTACGTATACTTTATTTTTTCATGAATTCAATTTCGTACAGTGGTGGGCTGCTGGCATGCTTCATGCATGCATTGCTAGCTAATTATCCATGTACGTAATTAACGAAGCACTCCTGCATGGCGTTGATGCAACTGCAAACTGGGCTGAGACTACGGGATCACTTTGAATCGGGGGTCAATGAATGCTTAGCAGGCTAGGAGACCACGGGACCACGCGGACTAAACAACAAATCTGGAGGCAGAGACCGACAGCGATATGCATGCGTGAGGCGGAGGACCACGGGAGCGACAACGACAGCATGCAGAATGGCCACCGCGCGATCATGATCCAACGTTGCCTGGTGTCGTCTGGATTTGTTGCAAACTGCCAGTCGGCAGGATTTTAGCTTTTTCGTTTTGAAAAAGTGTTGGAAAAATTTAACAATGTACACACTTTGTTATAATAGCAAAAGAGCTCGTGCGTTGCAACGGGAGAAAAAGCATAACACACGCTCTTAACTCAACAATCATCACTCAAGACCACAATAGGTCCATCTCCTTTATTTCTTGCGAGGCATCATATTTGTGTTACCGCTTATCCTCCTTCTCACCCTCGCCGACGATGCCCTCGGCGTTCACAAAAAACAACAAAAAATGTGTGTTGAATATGGTGAATCCTAAGGCGTCTCTCTCTCCCTCTCTCTCCTCCCTCTCCCTCTCTCTCTCTTTCTCTCTCTCTCTCTCCTTGCGACATTTTTCAGAGGTATGCATGTGTAGTTATCAATGTTTTCTTTTTCGTATATGGTTATAGTGGGGTGTTTATTTGCAGTCTGGATCGCCGCTGGTATGAAAAAAAACAAATCTTGCGCTATAAATTATAAGTTTGCTTCCATAACAATATTTAAAAAATATTTAACAGGTAAAATTAACATCATATTTAGATTCCACATATTTTTCTAATAAAATTTCATATATAATATGTTAAAATCGAAGTTACGGTTTAAAAGATACAGATAATTTAGAAAATCATTTGGTTTGACTCAAATATATTCCAAAATAATATTTAAAAATACTTAACAGGTAAAATAATCTCATATTCATATTCTACATATTTTTCTAATTAAATTTCATATATAACATGTTTAAATCGGAGTTACGGTTTAAAAGATATAGATGATTTTAAAAAGCATTTGTTTGACTTAAATATAATCTGCGGATGAATTACATAAAACATCA